>NC_057805.1:24977043-25059789 GCF_018294505.1 Triticum aestivum
ATGGTTGCGTTGGACGTCAGGTTCTCCAATACCTGGCAGGTTCTTCAGGGATCTCACCTGAGCTATGATCCTGTGATGGTTCCTTCTCTTTGGGTGTCCACCGCGAGTGAACTAGATTATTCGATAATATTCGATCTGTAATTAGCTAGCGATGTATTCGAGACGATGTATTCAAGATTATATTATTCGAGACGATTTATTCGAGATTATATTCGATGATGCATATTAATTATCTGGATTATTCAAGATGCATATTATCTACTATGATTAAGTTTTTCCTTATTGATTGCATGCATGCATTCTAATTTGAATACTAAATTGTTTTATCTTTCTTCTGGATTAGTTAAATAAAAGCTATGGACAATACCGACATAGAAGGAGAAGAGACTCTGTTCGACATCATACGCTCCCCGAGCCCAGATGGGAATGAAGAAGATGACGGCTCGCAATATATGAACGCTACTAGTGAGGGTATGATATTTGATGAAGACGAACGAATAGATGATGTCCAGAACAATGATGATGAAGGAAATGTTGTTCTTCAAATAACAAATAACGGCGAGGTATATTTATATAAGCAGCCATCTGGTGATCATCACATGTTTTAATTGATTTGTATATATATTAACAAATCGATCTTTCTTCTTTTAGCCCTCCGGATCGAGCAAATCTTCTACAAGTAGTAGGACAGTTCGAGGCCCGTCCAAAAAGTTGAAGGATGGCGTAAAGTACAACATCGATGCCATCAAACCTAATGGCGAACCACGCGAACCTAAGAAGAATGCGAACAAGTTTCGTCAATGCGGAGTTATTGTCAGGGACCAAATCCCGATCTCCACTCAAGAATGGAAAAAGGTAGCAAAGAAAGATCTACACTACTGGAATCTGGCAATTTGCCGTCAGCCACATCTTTGCCGTCTGCCAGCTGACGGCAAAGAGGCTCTTTGCCGTCCGCTTCCACAAAGCTGACGGCAAAGAAAGGGCTGATGGCAAAATGGGTATTTGCCGTCAACTGATTCTTTGCCGTTAGCCAGGTGACGACAAAGAGCTGGAAGGCAGACGACAAAGGGCCAGGTGGGCCCCACAGGGCACGGCGTGGCTAGGTCAGGTTCTTTGTCGTCCGCCAGCGGATGACAAAGAGGAGACGTAGGCCAGCCCTAAATGGCCGTCTTCTTTGCCGTCTGCTAGCGGACGGCAAAGAAGGCCCACTTAACGGGCCGCGCCGTCTCCCCTCTCTCTCTTTCTCTGTCTCCCCTCCCCCGCGCGCCCGCCTCTCTCCTTCCCCGCCGCCCCCGCCGCCGCTGTCGCCCCCGCCGGCCAGCCCCGCCCCCCCCGAACCCAGCCCCCGCCGCCGTCCAGCCCTCCCGCCCGCGAAGAGGAACCCCGCCGCGCCCCGTCGTCCCGCCGCTCCGCCGCGCCCCGTCGCCGGAGAGGCCAGCGCCGGGCCGCCCCGGTGCCGGAACCCTCCCCGCGGCCCTGCGCCGCCCTCCTCCCCGCGGGCCCCGCGCCGCCCCGCCCCACCGACCGACCTCGCCCTCCACCGGCGATCCCCTGCAGGTTTGTTCTTCCCCCCTTTTTTTAGTTTAGTTTTTTTAGTTTCTTTTAGTTTAGTTTTAGTTTTAGTTTTAGTTTTATTTTCAGTTTAGTTTTAGTTTTAGTTTATTTTAGTTTAGTTTATTTTAGATTAGTTTTAGTTTTAGTTTAGAAGAAGAAGAGGAGTAGAAGTAGGAGGAGGAGGGAGGAAGAAGAAGAAGACCCTAAATAGCAAGTATCGTCGGTGCGAGATACATGTGGCCATCGGTGTCGAACACTACATCCACGTCCCACAAATGACGCCGACGTCCGGCGTCCCAAAGCACCGGGCGCCGGCTTCACTTGTGGGATGTGGATCTAGTGTTCAACGCTGAGCGCCACATGTATCTCGCACCGATGATACTTGCTATTTAGGGTTAATTATTAGGGGTTAATTAGGGGGTTCCTCGGTGTCGATGGTACCCTAAATAGTAAGTATCATCAGTGCGAGGTACATGTGGCCATCGGTGTCGAATACTACATCCACGTCCCACAAGTGACACAGGGGTCCTGCGTCCAGCAGTAATAGTTCTCGGCGTCGATGGCGGTCGAACACCATTGCAAATTTGTCTGGCAGCCTCAGAGATGACGATTGAAAGCTAAGCGTTGAAACTTGAAACACCCAAACTAACTCAAGTCGGTTTGGTTGTTTGAAAATTTCAAAACTTGGCTTTAATCCTCATCACAGAGGCTGCCAGACAAATTTGCCAAGGTGTTCGACCGTCATCGGCCATCAGAACTATTGTTGCGGGACGCCGGGCGCCGGCTTCACTTGTGGGATGTGGATGTAGTGTTCAACGCCGACGGCCTCATGTACCTTGCACCCATGGTAGTTGCTATTTAGTTTACCTGGGGACGAGCGGGTTAGAGGGTTCCTCGGTGTCGATGGTACCGTAAATAGCAAGTATCGTCAGTGCGAGGTACATGTGGCCGTCGGTGTCGAATACTTGCTATGTTACTCATCTTTCGATTTAAATATGCAGTTATTTCGTCGTTGCGAGGGTCTAGTGTTCGACGAGCTCCGCCCCTGTGTTCGTTGGTGAGCACAAATGACATCTCCGCCTCCCCCTTCATTTGCTCTGTTCTGGTCTTCGTGCCGATGAAACTTGCTAGCTATAGGTGTCAATCATCAGTATGCGTAACCACTATGCGTCTCCCGTTCGAAAGGGTTACATCTATAAATATGCATGCATTTGCATATTTATAATCGTGATTCTTTCGAATTGTCCAACGTTATCCATGGATAGCCCGAGTATGTATAGATTGGGTTCATTTTCCCATATGCTCAGCTTCGAATCCGATGCAGAATTTCGTCAGTGCCTCCCTGTTGTTCTCCAGGTACACATCCTCTCTGCTTATTGCCGAGACGTGTATCAGGAGAACAGCGGGGAGGTGCTGCCGAAATTTTGCGTCGGATTCGGAGCAGAGCATGGGAAAACGAACCCGATCTACACATACTCGGGTGCGATTAGGACCTATCCTTACCTATTAGCGTGTAGGTTGCATGGACGTAATAAAACTAACAAACTCCATTAATTGATGGATATGGTTTGCCTAATTATGTATATATTTCTTGTGTGTCCAGTAGGAAGTCAATATGAGTGATCGTGCGTGGATGTACACCGGTTACACTAGTCAGTATGTTTGGACCGAGGAATGGTTAACAAAAACTAAGGGGTTTGTTAGAGCCGCATTTGCAAATGGCCAGGAATTTAGCTGGTGCCCCTGTGCCTGATGCGACAACTATAATCAGAGGGACGAGCTTCAAATGAGTAAACACCTGCAGAAGTATGTTTTACATCTGGTTACACGGTCTGGACATTACATGGTGAGTCTGCCCAACATGCCAGAGCCGAGGTGGTTCGTCGTCGCACCGACGAGTATGGTACCGGGACCGCAGACATGGTGCAAGACTTTCACGATGCTTGGGACTCAGACGAGGAGATGGAGGAATCTGCAAAGGCCTTCATTAAAATGTTGGAGTCCTCAAAACATCCTCTCCACGAGCACACTGAGCTTTGTCAGCTGGATGCCATCTCACAAATAATGGCTTTGAAGGCTCAATTCAACTTGGGCAGAGAATGCTACGACGCGATGATGACAGTTTTCGGACGATTTCTACCCAAAGGCCATGTGCTACCTCCAAACCTGTACCAGTCAGACAAAATCCTCCGTGCTCTTAAGATGCCCTATGAGAAGATACATGCCTGTGAGAAAGGATGTGTCTTATTTAGGCTTCAGTATGAGGACTTGAACTATTGTCCCATTTGCAATTCTTCCAGGTATGTTGTGGTAGACAACGGTATGGGTGAGAAGACGCAGACCAAAATACCCATTAATGTTCTTCAGTATATGCCAATCGTACCAAGACTTCAATGTCTTTTCATGGTCGAAGAGACGGCCAGACAGATGACATGGCACAAAACGGGCAAAAGAACCGAACTAGATGCAGATGGGAATGTGATGATGGTGCACACATCGGATGGTGAAGCGTGGAAGTGCTTCGATGCATTACATAAGGAAAAAAGGCAGATCCAAGGCATCCTCGAGTCGCCGTTAGAACAGATGGGTTCAGTGTGTTTGGTCAGATGGCAGCCCCATACAGCTGTTGGCCCGTGTTTGTCATTCCACTCAATCTCCCCCCGGGCAGATTATGCAAAGAAAGAACATTTTCCTGACGTTGATAATTCCAGGGCCCAACTATCCGGGGAAGAATATGAATGTGTACATGCAGCCGCTTAAGGACGAATTGCAAGAAGCTTGGGATAATGGGTTCAAGACATACGACGCCTTTAGCAAACAGAACTTCACAATGCGTTCCTGGTACATGTACTCGACGCATGACTGGCCGGCATATGCGCTATCCGTTGGCTGGTGTGTGCATGGAAGGTTCCCGTGCCCCACATGCAAGGGAGCTCTTGAGTTTCGTTGGCTGACGGCGGGGCGCAAGTATAGTTGCTTCGACTTGCATAGACAGTTTCTAGATCCTCGCCATAAGTTCAAGAAAGACAAGAAGAACTTCATGAAAGGTAGAGTTGTCAAACACTCTGCACCACCTGCGTTGACAGGCCAACAGACCCTAGATCAGATAAACGCTCTCGAGCCAGATCCAGAGCGTCCAGGGTATTTCAAGGGGTATAATAAGGAACACGCATGGACTCACAAGACATGCTTCTGGGATCTGCCTTACTTCAAAGACCTCCTTTGCCCACACAACATCGACGTGATGCACACTGAAAAGAATATCGCCGAAGCCATTTTTGGTACATTGTTCGGCATAGAGGGGAAATCAAAGGATAATACTAAGGCTAGAGACAATCTAGAGGAGCTCTGTGATAGACCGTTACAAAACATGCAAGAACCGAAAGGAAAGCGGAACTGGAAGAAGCCAAAGGCATGGTTCAATCTTGGAAGGCCAGCTATGAAGGAAATTCTTTTGTGGGTGAAAATGCAGTTGATGTTCCCCGATGGGTATGCAGCAAATCTAAAGAGGGGAGCGAATCTTGATAAATTGAAAATATTTGGTCTAAAAAGTCATGATTGGCACATATGGATAGAGTGGATAATACCGATGATGTTGCGTGGCTTCATCCCTGAGGATGAATGGCTAGTACTGGCAGAGCTGAGCCATTTCTTCTGTGTTCTTTGTGTGAAAGAACTATCGCCTGGCCTCCTAGAAGAAATGGAACAGTTGGCGCCGGAGTTGATCTGCAAGTTAGAGATGATCTTTCCGCCAAGCTTCTTTAATCCAATGCAACACTTGATTTTGCATCTCCCGACCGAGGCACGGTTGGGGGGGGGGGGCGTGCAAAATCGTTAGTGCTACTCAACTGAGAGGATGCAGAAGACACTTCGAGCAAAATGTAAAAATAAACGTAGAATAGAAGCATCAATGGCCAAGGCATTCATCACTAAGGAGGCGTCAAACTTCGTGACAGCACACTACGAAGCCAAAAAACGTCATTTGCATAATCCGAAGCCTCGGTACAATGCTGACGAGCCTACAAAGAGTCAATCCAACCTCAGCCTATTCAAAGGGAATCTCGCACCATCCAGTGCTTGGAAACCAGTATTGTTGGATGTTGAAGAATGGCGGACCATTTTGCTGTATCTCTTTAACAACCTAACAGAAGTGCGGCCGTACATTGAGTAAGATCTCGTTACATTGTTTCGCAACTTCTAATTTCTTTGAACTGCTCTTATTCCTGGATATTTGATGCAGTCGATACGTCGCCATATTCTCGTTTGGAGCGGTGATCCAAAAGGATTCCGTCGAAGAGTATGAGCTTCTGGTAAAGCAAGGAGGCAAATATCCCGGTTTCATCTCTTGGTTCAAAAAAAGGTAATTTCCATTAGACCCTTTCATTTCTTTGGCTATTTTGTGACTAATGTAACAATCCTTTCTTATTAAACTTGTAGGCTAATTCAGAGATTATGGATGCCGAATTGAGACAAGTAGCTAATGGTTTTGACTATAAGGTCCGTTCATTTGACAATTACGACATCAACGGGTATCGCTTTCGTACCTATGGCAAAGAGCTATCTATGGCCGATCAAAAGTCTACAAATTGTTGTGTCTCTGCTATCAGCGAAGGAGGTGTCGAGTATTATGGAAGAGTTGAAGGAATTTATGAACTTCAATTCTATGGTGATAACCCACCAAACATCGTACTCTTTAGATGTTATTGGTTCCAGCCCAGGGAGACTAGAAGGACTCATGAACATATAGGGCTAGTCGAAATCAAACAAAGCACCCATTTGGATGTTCCCGATGTCTATATTACGGCTCAACAGGCAACCCAAGTTTTCTATCTACCGTGGGCCTGTCAAAGTGATCCAAATCTCAGTGGTTGGGATGTTGTTTATGAAGTGCCGCCACGTGTTAGACCACCTCCCCCCGATGAAGAGGATTATGAACATCACATTAACCAAGACACATATGACGAAGGAGAATTCTTCCAAGAAACACGTCTTGCCAAAAAACGTTTCAAGAAACGCTCTACTCCACCCCAGAACATTGAAGTAGACAACGATAGTGAATCCGACCCTGAGCCGGAACAAGAAGAGCTGGAAGAATAAGAAGTTACTGATGCAGATGACCTGTCAATGCTTGAACGATCACGTAAAGGTGGCCTTCCAGATGATGATGCATTTATTAATGATGATGATGAGCACGTCATTACCGATAGTGATGATGATGATGCATTTATTAATGATGATGATGAGCACGTCATTACCGATAGTGATTCTTAGGTATTCAAATTTTTATGTTGTACTTTGTATGATTTATATAGTTGGTATGTATAATTTTCTTACTTTGTATGATTGTTTCTTATACATAGTGCCATGGTCTTGATTTCCGTCCCCGTCGGCCCTCGCCCGCTTTATGATTCGGATGTGGTAAATTCTTTTTCATAACTATTTGTTGCATTTCGCATTTATGACAATTATGGCCATCAAGTTGACATAGAGATATTTTAATCTAGGAGGTATGTGAACCGGAATTTGAAACCGACCCTCTTGTCGAGAAGTTAAATTTAGTTGAAAAAGAAAATGAGTATTTGAAAGAAAAAATTAAAAGAATTGAAGAAGAGAAGATGACATTGGAGTTGTATGTTGCCGATGTCATCGATGATCACAAGATGAAGATGAATGCAATGCGCTTGAAGATGGATGCAATGCGCCTAAAGCTTAAGAAGATTAGAAAATATGCCATTGATAATGAGGCTTGGTATCATTATGCCGTTGGATCAATTGTTACCTTAGTTGCGATCTTCATCATATTTGTTGTGATGAGGGTAAGTTTTCTCTAATGTTTTGCTTTACAAATGGATACTTAGCTTATTTTCCTCCTAAATGGCATAATTACCTAAGTTACATAAAAAATGAGCTATACTTAGCTTATTCAGTTCATTTATGACATACTTAGCATACTTAGGTCAAAAATGGCATGATAATCTTTGTTACCTCCAAAATGATATAGACTTAGCTTATTTTCCTCGAAAATGACATAATAACCTTACTAAGATCCAAAATGACCTATTTACCTAGCTTAGCTCTAAAATGACCTACACTTAGCATTTTTACGTAGCTTAGCAATAAAATGACATTTTTACTTACCTTAGTTAGAAGAAGAAGAAGATAAAGAAGAGGAGAGGAGAAAAAGAAAGAGAAGAAAAAAAATCTTCTTCTTCTTCTTCTTCTTCTTCTTCTTTTTCTTCTTTTTCTTCTTCTTCTTCTTCTTCTCCTTCTTCTTCTCCTTCTTCTTCTTCTTCTTCTTCTTCTTCTTCTTACTTTCTTCTTCTAACTTTCTTCTTTCCCTATTTGCAGATTTGCTATAGATGAGGAAGCTTGCGTCGATGGAGTCTACTCTTCTCTTTATGCTTCCTTTTTGTTTTGATTTTGTAGGATGAACAATGTGAAACTTGCTACCTATATATGCATGTATGGATGAAACCATTGTATGCTTGTTGTTGGATATGTTGGCTAGCTACATATGTTGCATATGGACTTTTGATTTGCTATGTATATGTGTTGGATGATCATATCCATATGGCAGGGATATGATTTGGTATGTATATGTGTTCGTATGCTTGTCGAAAGTATTTTCATATGTGTGTGTGTATATATATATCTGTGAAATTCTGTGAAATTGAATGAATTTAAAAAAACCAGAAAAAACAAGGGCTATGCAGGATCTTTGCCGTCCGCTAGCAGACGGCAAAGAGGACACGTGGCAGTCACCTGTGCAAACTGGCAACACTGGCTGCCTATTTGGTCATTTTGCCGTCTGCAAGCGGATGACAAAGAGACCAAATAGGCCTGGCAAACAGGGCCATCTATGCCGTCTGCTTGCAAACGGCATAGCTGGCCACGTGGAAGCTTCCCATTGCTGCCCTAGCTAAGCTCTTTGCCGTCCGCTGGCGGACGACAAAGAGCGCCGTTAACCCCCTAACGGCTCTCACCCCACACCACTGCCATCCATCGTCATTGCCGTCTGTTGGCCTCGGATGGCGGACGACACAATCCTTTGTCGTCCGTTTCTACGAAGTGGACGGCAAAGAAGGCCTTTGCTGGCACGTGTTCAGCCGGACGGTTTGCCGTCCGCTGGCTGACGGCAAAGGCTTTTGCCGTCCGTGATCAGTGCCTTTGCCGAAGCTGATTCCAGTAGTGCTAGATGTTACTTTTGTCGACCAAAGAGCAAAAGATCTGCTTTGGGAATCTCTCATGTCACATTTCACCCTAACAGATCATTTGACAGATGCATATCTGGAGAAAGTCAAGAACTCTGCTCTTAAGAAGATGGCGATAGCATTCAACAACCACAAGAAAAATATATGGGCCGCGTACGTCAATGCAGGAAAGAAGACTCCGGAATTCAAGGGAACACTAGAGAAGGCAAGGGATCACTGGGACGCTTTTGTGAAATTCAGGAATCAGAAGTAGCTCAGGAACGATCGAGAATAAACAAGATTAATGCCGCGAAAAAGCAGCGGCACCATAAGCTGGGGCCAAATGGCTACGAGGTGGCCCGGCCTAAGTGGGATCTCGCTGAGCAAGAGATGATGGCTGCAGGGGTCACTCCAGTTACATTGAGCTGGCCCCCCAGGTGCATGACTTGGTTCTATGCGCATGGGGGGAGGTTGGACCCAAAGACATGTGAGGTTTTGGAGCGGGTAAGTGATATGTCTCCAACGTATCTATAAGTTTTGATTGTTCCATGCTATTATATTATCTGTTTTGGATGTTTTATATGCATTAATATGCTATTTTATATTATTTTTGGGACTAGCCTATTAACCTAGAGTCCAGTGCCAGTTTCTGTTTTTTTACAAAAAAGACACATCCGTGACATTTTGGGCTGAATGATTTTTTTTCCGTCATACTTATGACACTTCTATGACGATAATTGTGACAAAACCCGGTATCATCATAGATGTGGTGGGCTCCTACTTCTATGACAAAAAATCATGACAGAAAATGGGCTTTTCGTCCTGGGCGGGCCGGAGACGCAGCTGCATGACATTCTTTGGGCCGTTCATGACGGAAAAAACCGTGGTAGAAGCGAGGGCGAGGAAAATTTCGGGGAGTTCCCGGTTACGGTGGGTGGTCGGGGCCCGAGCGATGCGCGCTTCTCTTGTAGACGTATGCGCGTGTGTGCGAGGCGTTGGGCTCTAACTGAACCCGAGCAAGGCGTTGGGCTCTAACTGAACCCGAGCGATTGCACTAGCTACGTTACTGAAGCCGAGTGATTCCTTCGCTACTGTTGCTAATTGAAGCCGATCGAACCCTGCTGCCTCCTTCCCTTGATGAACAGTGAGTGTTGTTGGGGGGGTTTGGATGAACAGTTCCCGGTGGGGGTGGATGAACAAGACCCCGTGGTGTTGCCTCTGGATGAACAGGACCCCGATCGAGCTGGTTGGGGCTGGATGAATAGGACCCCGTGGAGGGCTAGATGAACAGGACCCCGTGGAGGGCTGGTTGAACAGTAGCCGGTGGAGGGCTGGATGAACAGTAGCCCGTGGAGGGGTGGTTGAACCGGACCCCGTGGAGAGGGCTGGTTGAACAGTAGCCGGTGGAGTAGCGCGCGGTGGAGGCTGGATGAACAGGAGCCCGTGGATGAACAGTCGCAGGTGGAGGCTGGGGGAGGTCGACGGTGGATGAATAGTAGCCCGTGGAGACTGGAGGAGGTCGACGGTGGAGATGAATAGTTTCCCTTGGAGTCCCGTTTTGCGGTACGCCACACCCCTCCCGATGAACAGGACCCCCATTTCGACCGTAGCACTCCAACACAAGTCTGTTTCCTCCGTTTTGCGGTACGCCACACCCCTCCTGATCAACGGGACACCATTTCGACCGTAGGGGGTCCAACAGAAGTCCGTTTCCTCCGTTTTGCGGTACGCCAGACCCCTCCCGATGAACAGGATCCCGTTTCGAACGTGGCCGGTCGAAAGCAAGGCCGTTTCCTCCGTTCTGCGGTATGCCAGGCCTCGTTTCCATCGGCTGTTCCGTCCGAGCCCTCTCGATGAACATGACAACGCATTCCGTTCCGACCCAGCCGGTTGGCTCCCCATGAACACGACGAAAATGCAGTTTCTCCGTTCCGACCCAGCCATGTACACGAGCCCTGGCCGTACGTATGCACGAGTATGCGTTCGAGACCCCGCCCATATGTACGTACGTGGCCGTATTTACTTTCTTGCACCCTGGCCGTTGTACGTACGTGTATATGCTACGTGCGCGCCTCTACTACGACACGTGCGCGCCTCTACTACAACACGTGCGTGCCTCTACATCGACCAGTATGTATGTACACGTTTGCGACCAGAATGACAACGCTACGTACGCTTCGACCAGGTGGGTCCCGACTGTCAGGCACTTCCTTGCGTGCGAAGATGTAGCTGGTGGGTCCCAGCCGTCCAGGGGGCGAATCGTTTTTTTTGCCCGGACGCACTTCCTTGCGTGGGAAGATGTAGCTGGTGGGTCCCAGCAGTCAGGGGGAAACACTTTTTCGTGAAATATGGTTGCCCATCTGGTGGGTCCCTGCTGTCGGTGGAGGAATCATTATTTTCCGCATAATAAGGAGGCCCTTCCTTGCTGCGGCCGTGGACCCAGCTGTCAGCCTCTCCACGTACAGTACTCTTCCGATGGAAGTCGGTTGTTGACCACATTGACCATGCCGCGCCGAGAGCACCAAGGCGGTGGACGACGGTGAGGCCTAGGAAGGGGACGACGTGGAGCCGGGGAAGACGCGGCAGTGGATGCCCACGCGGAGAGGAGTACGAAGGTTCACTGGTTCGGCTGCGGTGTGAGGCTGTCGTCGGCGCAGAATAATAGGGGTGTGGTTGAGTAGAGGGATGTCCTGGCTAGCGGTGGGAGTAGTAGGGGGCGGTGAGGCCTCCGCGACATCACAGCCGGCCACGGGAGGCAGGAGCATGCGACACGACCAGCGCTGGTTCGGGCGGCTGGAGCAAGAACACCAGAGGTTGAAGAAGCACCATGGCCGTTGGATGAACATCGTACGGCAACTGGAGCTAGAATCATTCATATTGACTAAGTTGACAAAGCCCTCCGTCCCCGCCAACTTGGTAGGCCTACCAGTCAGCCTCCCACTATGATGGGTACCAGCTAGCAGGGGGAGTATTTATTTTTTGTGCGTAATAAGGAGGCACTTCCTTGCGTGCGAAGATATAGCTGGTGGGTCCGACCTGTCAGCGAGGGGCACGTTTTTTTCGCGAAATACTGAGGCCCTTCCGGTGGGTCCCAGATGTCAGGTGGAGGAATCATTATTTTGCGCGTAATAAAGAGGCATTTCCTTGTGTGCGGGCGTGGACCCAGCTGTCAGCCTCTCCACATACAGTCCACGTCTGATGGATGTCGTTCGTTGACCACGTTGACTAGGCCGCGCCGAGAGCAGCATGGCGGTGGACGACGGCGAGGCCTAGGAAGGGAAAGACATGGAGCCGGGGAAGACTCGGCAATGGTTGCCCACGCGGTGGGGAGTACGAGGGTTTACTGGTCCGGCTGCCGTCACCCAAAAATAACAGGAGGTGTGGGTGAGTCGAGGAATGGTCTAGCCAGCAATGGAGTAGGGTGGGGCGGTGTGGCCTGTGCGGCAGCACAGCCGGCCACGGGAGGCGGGAGCAGGCAGTCCCACCAGCGCTGGTTTGGGCAGCTGGAGCAAGAAGATCGGATATTGAAGAAGCAGCACAGCCGTTGGATTAACATCCAACGGTCATTGCTGCTAGAATCGTTTGTGGACTAAGTTGACAAAGCCTTTCATACACGTCAACCTAGTAGACCCACAAGTCAGCCTCCAAATCTGTCCCAAACAGCATACAGCCCGAAATTTCTAGCCAGATTCAAATTAATTTTAAAACTAAATATACCTTAATTTAAATTCAATGAAAATTTACCCGCACAAAAACAATAAAATTTAAAATATCAAAATCCAAAAGAAAAAAGTATTTTGGAACTAATTGCCTGTCTGCTGTATTATTTCATTATTACTTATAGGCCATTTCTTATTACTTATAGCCCATTTTCTGGGCAAAATGCATCCCTCCTCGTCTTGAAAGATTTCTGGCCCAGCAGGGCGTAGAAAAGCAAGTAGGCCTACGTTGGTTATTCTGCAAAAAACAAAATAGCTGGCTAGCCATTTTCAGAAAGGAAAAAACAAACTGGGCTGGTCATGTGCTAAACATATGAAATAAAAGCCTGGGCGAGACGGGCCACAGCTCCTGCACAACCCAGTTGATACCCTTCTCCGTCCCGAAAAAACAAAATTATTGCGCGCGCTGCTGGGTCCCTACTGTCATCCTCACCATGTACAATCATCTCCTTATTCCTCTCGGTTGTTGACCATGTTGACAACACCGGAGGGCGGCGCCGCGGTGAGCGAACCAAGGCGGAGGATGATGGTGAGGCCTTGGACGGGAACGAACAGGAGCCCGGGAAGATGCGCAGAGTTTTAGGGTGCGATGTGGCCATAATTTGTGCGCGGTAGCACAGCCAGCCGTGGGAGGCGGGAGCAGGCGGTCCCGCCGGCGCTGGTTTGGCTTTGGTGGCTCGAGGAAGAAGAGACTGAAGAAACACGACATACGTTGAATGTCAATCCAACGGTCAAGGGTGGCACATTCGTTTGTCGACTAAGCCGACACCAAGTAGCATACTTTTTTATATATAGGAAGAAAAGAAAAACTGGGCTCGTTCGCCTAATAACATTCCCGAAACTACGACCGTTCGATCTTGTGTCGCAACTAAAATTGCGAGGAAAATGCGTTCGTATGCCGTCCTCCTCCCAGGGAACGTTCGCCACATAAGTGACTGGCACCCTTGGTTTTCAACCGAGAGGTCTTGGGTTTGAGTCCCAGGAACTCTCAATTTTGTCCTCCTTCCTTCCTCGCAAAAAGAAAGGAAGTAAATCAAAGACTTGAGAAGGCGTACAGAACAAGCTAGTGTACCAGTAAAGAGACGTTGCCGAGTTTTAGAAAAAAGAGAGACGTGCTCCTGTAGCTGGTTCGAATCCAAACCTAGACTATGACTATATATGGTGCTATGCCACTCTGCAAGTAATGAAACTGACATATCCAACGTTCGCTTCTCCTCTTCTCTACTTACTCTGCCTAGCATCAAAAGCTCTGGCCGGAGCAACCATGTCCGCTGGCTGCTCGTCCACCTGCTCTTCGGTAGGCAACAACCAAATATGCGCCAAGTCGCCACCCGTACCATCGCCTGTGGGTCTCATCACACCCCCTCTGGCACACGCACCACAGCCGGTTGCTCATCGCAACCCGCTACCGTTGGTGTGGTGCCACTGCTGCAAATCACGCAGAGTCATCCATCGCATCTCAACCACAATCCTCAATTCTGGCCGAGTCTTCTACAAATGCCCGAATCATGGGGCAATAATATGTTTAAGTGTTGTTCTGCTGCTTTCAGTTGCTGATTTTTTTAATAGTTTGATTGATGATCTTCCAATTTGATTCGTGCAGAAAAGGGAAGATTCGTGTGATTTGTATTTCTGGGAAGTTGCTGATGTGGGGGAATGCAACTACGCTGATTATTTGGTTAGCCGAGGAATCCCAATACCAGTAGGTTGGGGTGTTGGACAAGTAACTGAAGGAACGACAGAAGAGGAAGATGTAGAGCAGAAGGTTAAAGATGCAGTTCCTCTGATCATGGCCAAGCAACAGCTGCTAAACGTCCTGGACAACAATGAGGAGATGAAAGAGCTTGTGAAGATAATGGGCAAAATCGATGTGCTCTGTAGGATGATTGTCTCTTTATTTGCAGTGTATGTAGCACTCGTGATGTATTCAGTGGCTATGACATGAGCACTTTGCTGAAACTAGTAATGAATGAAACCTGTGTAGTAGGCTGGGCGTAGTGTTGTGAACATCTAATGATTTCTATTAACGGAAATCAGGGGGTATCCCCTTTGGCTCATAAATAAATAAATAGCAGAGGCCCTTTAGGTAATAAATAAATAAATTAGCAGAGGCCCTGTCGGGTCAGCTTTGTTCTCATTCGAAGACGTCGAGCAAATTGTAGTCCAACAGCAAACTATGTCAGCAAATTCAAGTTTCACAGCCAAATATGAGTACAACTAAACAACAATGTCATCATGTTTTAGTCGTCATACAATCACCAAACACAAATCAGCATACATAACAAGTGATGTTTGAGGGAGTCCTGGATTAGGGGGTCCTCGGACAGCCGGACTATATACTTTGGCCGGACTGTTGGACTATGAAGATACAAGATTGAAGACTTCGTCTCGTGTCCGGGTGGGACTCTCCTTTGCGTGGAAGGCAAGCTTGGCAATTCGGATATGTAGATCTCCTTCTCTGTAACCGACTCTGTGTAACCCTAGCCCCCTCCGGTGTCTATATAAACCGGAGGGTTTAGTCCATAGGACAAGAAGAAGAACAATCATAATCATAGGCTAGCTTCTAGGGTTTAGCCTCTACGATCTCGTGGTAGATCAACTCTTGTAATACTCATATCATCAAGATCAATCAAGCAGGAAGTAGGGTATTACCTCCATCGAGAGGGCCCGAACCTGGGTAAACATTGTGTCCCACGCCTCCTGTTACCATTAGCCTTAAACGCACAGTTCGGGACCCCCTACCCGAGATCCGCCGGTTTTGACACCGACATTGGTGCTTTCATTGAGAGTTCCACTGTGTCGTCACGATAAGGCTTGATGGCTCCTTCAATAATTTGTAACGATGCGATCCAGGGTGAGGTTTTCCTCCTCGGACAGATCTTCGTATTCGGCGGCTTCGCACTGCGGGCCAATTCGCTTGGCCATCTGGAGCAGATCGGTAGCTACGCCCCTGGCCATCAGGTCAGGTTTGGAAGCTTGAACTATACTGCCGACATCCGCGGAGACTTGATCTCCGATGGATATGAGCCCATGGCAGGTGCGCCGAACAGTCACGATGAGCATGACTTAGATCTGCCATCGGACGGTGTTCAGGAGATCACACCTGCGGTTGCCCCGGCTCTTAATCCGGAGCAGATCGTGCCATCCGAGGACGGGTGGATGGACCCCGCCACGGAGGCCGCACACTCATCGGCGATAGAGCCGAACACAGATCTCACTTCCAACGAGGTCTGTGTCAACGGACCCTCGGACTCGTTCCCGGCCATAGGCTCCGAACCACTCACATCTGTGCCTATCGAATCTGATTGGGCACCGATCATGGAGTTTACCTCCGCGGATATCTTTCAGCACTCACCCTTGGGCGACATGCTAAATTTATTGAAATCTCTCTCCCTGTCAGGGGATTCCGGGCCGAACTATGTCCGTCTTGAGTGGGGAGCGGACGATGAAGAAATTCGTTACCCACCCACCACCCACTTAATAGCCACTGTCGAAGACTTAACCGACACGCTTGATTTCGACTCCGAAGACATCGACGGTATGGACGACGATGCCGGAGAAGAATAGGAACCACCGCCCACAGGGCGCTGGACAGCCACCTCATCATATGATATATACATGGTGGATACACCCAGAGAAAACAATGGCGAGGAACGGAAGGATGCAACGGAGGATAATCCCCTTGAGAAGCAACCAAAGCGACGACGTCGGCGCCGCTCCAAATCCCGCCACAGTAAAAATAGCAATAACAGCGCAAGAAGAAATAATACCCCGGTCGACTCCAAAGGAAACGACGACCCCATGGACCCAGCGATGGAGCAGGATGAGCCAGGGGACAACAAACATAGTCCGGGGCCGCTGTCCGATCATAGCGACGGCGGAGATAAAACTCATAAACCTGTCTCCGGAGAGGAGAACAGTCCGGGCGACGATGCATTCATCATCCCGGAAAAGCACTTGGAATAAGAAGACCTCCGCAAAAGGCTTATCGCCACCGTGAGGAGCTTGAAGAAGCAGAAGCAAAGGCTTAAGGCCGCGCAGGATACGCTCAACCGAAGATGGAACAAAGTGCTCAACACTGACGAAAAATACGGCGGCGATCGCCACACCAAGAGCTACCCAAAGCGCAAGCTTCTGCCTGAATTCGACGACGAGGCTATAAAACCCATACCGCTGAAAAATAATACGGCCGATGGGCCGGACCGACCACCCAGTGGCTGCGCCAGGGCGGCTAATAACACCGCACACAAGTCAGCGCAGGATTTACGTGAGCACCTGGACAAAAAAGCCGGTATGGCCGGGTCCATCTATGGATCTAGGAAGCGTGCTCCGGCATAGGATCAGGGCTGCCCAACGATTATACTGATCGAATAACAGCTCGGAATCAAAACCGAACACTACAACCGTCGGAAGCATGCCATCACATATCCAAATACAGGGGTGCCGCACACCCCCTGTGCTTCACCGATGAGGTGCTGGATCATGAATTTCCAGAGGGATTTAAACACGTAAACATAGAGGCATATGACGGAACGACAGACCCTGCGGTCTGGATTGAGGACTTTATTCTTCACATCCACATGGCTCGCGGAGATGATCTCCACGCCATTAAATATCTGCACCTCAAGTTGAAAGGACCAGCTCGGCACTGGTTGAAAAGCTTACCCGAAAACTTAATTGGAAGTTGGGAAGAACTTGAGGATGCTTTCAGGGCTAATTTTCAAGGGACCTATGTCCGACCTCCGGATGCAGACGATCTAAGTCACATAATTCAACAACCCGGAGAGTCAGCCCGAAAGCTTTGGAACAGATTTCTCACTAAGAAGAATCAAAACGTCGACTGCCCGGATGCCAAAGCCTTAGCGGCTTTCAAGCATAGTGTGCGGGACGAATGGCTCTCGCCAGACACCTCGGCTAGGAAAAGTTGAGGACAATGGCAGCCCTCACAAGCCTTATGTCCCGCTTTTGCGCGGGCGAGGACAGCTGGTTGGCCCGCAATGGTACCAACGACCCAGGCACATCTGAAGTCAGGGACGGCAATGGAAAGCCACGACGCAATAAAAATAAGCGTTGAAATAATGACGACAGCCCAGACAACACGGCGGTAAACGCCGGATTCAGGGGCTCTTGACCTGGTCAGCGAAAGAAGCCATTTAAAGGCATCAGAGATGGACCGTCCAGCCTAAACAAAATTCTAGACAGATCATGTCAGATTCATGGCACCCCCGAGAAACCTGCGAAACACACCAACAGTGAATGCTAGGTCTTCAAGCAGGCTGGCAAGCTAAACGCCGAACACAAAGGGAGGGAGTAGCCAAGTGAAGACGAGGACGAACCTCGCCAGCCGAACACTGGGGGACATAAATTTTTTCCACCAGAGGTCAAAACAATGAACATGATTTACGCAACACACATACCCAAGAGGAGGCGCAAATGCGCACTCCGAGATGTATACGCTGTAGAGCCTGTCAACCCCAAATTCAACCCATGGTCGGCCTGCCCGATCTCTTTCGATCACAGGGATCATCCGACTAGTATCCGGTATGAAGGTTCGGCTGCCTTGGTACTTGACTCAATAATTAACGGATACCATCTCACCCGAGTCCTTATGGACGGCGGCAGTAGTCTCAATCTAATATATCAGGACACTATCTGCAAAATGGGGATAGACCCATCAAGAATTAGCCAAAGCAGTACTAACTTTAAAGTAGTAATACCAGGCGCAGAGGCCCGCTGTACAGGCTCTCTAACATTAGAGGTTGTATTCGGTTCTCCCGACAACTTTCGAAGCGAAGAACTAATCTTCGACATCGCTCCATTCCGAAGCGGCTACCATGCACTACTCGGAAGAATGGCCTTCGCTCGTTTTAATGCAGTTCTTCATTACGCTTATCTTAAACTCAAGATGCCCGGTCCACGTGGCGTCATCTCAATTAGCGGAAACACAGAGCGTTCTATGCGTGCGGAAGAAAATGTGGCGGCTCTAATAGCCGAACCACTAAACGACCTCCCCAACCCGAATAAATGATAGGTCGTCAAGACCACGGACGCGGCTAGACGTGTCCGGCGCACCACTAGTTGTAGCAGCCCAGATAAACCTGAGCTTGGTCGGCGGACACGCCCCCACATGTGGTGCTAGGGGTTGCTCGCACGTAAAAGGGTCCATAGTTCGGCTCGACCCTATTCATACACAATAGATTGAATTTTCATGGTTAATTAAGAATAACCAACTTTTTGCACGATCACACCAGATTCTTTCACCTGGGTTATTCTTTTTTACAGATGATCAACGTGCTACACTCCTCCAGGATACGGCACAACAGAGACAAAGGCGCAGACGTGCAGCAGGGCCCCGTCCAAAGGTTTCTTTTTAGATTAAGACCCTGTGTAAACCTTTTTTAATGTCTCTTGTTGATTCACACCCTCCGGGCACTTCACACAACCGAGAGGGATACTGGCGTTATTGGCATTTTGTCACGCCAGATTAATGCATGTACCTGGAAATTTAGGGCTCATTATCGAGGGCGTTACTCAGCCCAGTATATGTTGTAAAGTCTGAATACCTTAGGGAGTGTTCGGCATCGCGAGTTTGGCCTTATATGCATCAGCTCCGAATCATGTCTTTGGTCAATAGTTGGGTTTGCCCGGCTCCCATGTTTTGCTACCTTACGTTCCGCTCTATCGGCTAAGGTGGCACCGGGAGAACTACTGCGATTGTGCCCTGGTTCATCTGGATGAGCACCTCAGTAGAGAAAGCCGAAAACTGACTGTCATGATAAAGCGAGAGACTGGTCAACCACTCGATGACTCAGCGGAATCTTCGCGATTCCTCCGCATTAACGAAGGACCGGTTTCCCGGTCACGTATGTACGCGCCCCGCATTCGGATGAACGCGAATGTACCAGGGGCTATATAGTAGCCCCACCGTCGAACTCCTATGGCTAAGTGAAAGTGTTAAAGCTATATAGTCCGATTGCCTTGTTCGCCGCGCTATCACCTCCTTAACGTACCAAGACGTTGGATCAAGTGTGCTTACACGCTTTACCGAACACCCCCGCATTATATGCGTGGGGGCTGAAGCCGACGACCGCAATCTTTCAGGTTATATACATATATACATAAACGGCCGCACATGAGGCACTATAATACTTTACGGGCAAAAGTATGAATACAACCTTTATAATTAAAATAGCATTGTTTTTACAACCAAGATACATGGTAATCTTCGAGCACTGAGCCTCTATTAAACGGGCGCCTTCTAGGACTTCTTCAAAATAGTGCTCGGGCGAGTCCTGGCCTCCGGTCGGACCCCTGGTTGCAATAGCGGTGGCCTCCATCTCTGCCCAATATGTCTTAACATGGGCAAGAGCCATCCGCGCACCCTCTATGCACGCCGACCTCTTTACAGCGTCAATATGCGGCACATCACGAAGGAATCGTTGCACTAACCCAAAATAACTTTCCGGACTTGGTTCCTTCGGCCAAAGATGATCCACGACAGACCTCATGGCAAGCCCGGACAACCTATGGAGCTTGGCCCACTTGGCCATTTGTTCATTTAACAGCAGCGGACGCTTTGGAGCACTGAACTGCGACCAGAACAACCTTTCCACCTCATGATCCTTCTAATCTTTGAAATACTCAGTCACATCAGCAGCACTCTTTGCTAAGTCCAAGTATGCGCCTGCAGCACTCCATAATTGATCCAGAGGGGCATACTTCGGATCGCCGAACTTCGTCCGCAATAGGAAGGGCTTCCTAGCCGTGATATCTCCGGCTTGGCGAAGCTCCTCCCGCGCCGCTCTGATTTCAGAGCGCGTTTCCTTGGCTGCTTCCAAGGCCTTCTTCAAGTCAGCCGCTTTCGCCTGGCTTTCCCTTTCGAGGAGCTCATAGCGGCTGGCGGCATTTTGCAGCTCAAGAGCCATGTTGGCTATTTTCTCTTTGCTCTGGCGATGAGCAGCCTGTTCGGCTTTTAACTCTTCGGCTGCCTTCAGGGCGGCCGCATCACTTCTTCTGGCTTGTTCCTTTGCTCGGGCAAGTTCTGCCCGAAGGGTCTCCACGGCGGCAGCTCCATCTGCAGTCAAAGCATATTATAGATACTAGCATCATGCTCCTCTTAATATTCGCTGACCACCCGAAAATACATAACCTGCGTCTCGTCAAGCCGCTTGTTCACAAGCGCGATGTCGGCATCCGCCACGTCAAGCTGCTGCCTCAGTTTGGCAAAATCAGTAGTCCGGTCAGCCGCCGGACCCTTAGCCGCCTGCACATGAAAGCAGTGCGATCATCACCTGGGACTATGATCCTCTGTTTGCCGCCTCTGGACGGCAACCAGAGTCTCAGGGGCTAGTGTCTATATAGGCACACCTAGCGTGTGCGGTACCGTCAAAAAAAATATATATATTACTTTGCGTACCTCAAAGCCTCTTAGCAGGCTCGCAAAAGCTTCATTCAACCCACTTTTGGCGGATGAGATCCTCTCAACCACCGTACCCATCAAGGTACGATGTGCCTCTGAGATAGCCGCCTGCTCCAAAAGATCCATCAACGTGTCCGGTTGTACACCGGACAGTCCCGGGCTCTTTTTGTTGTTCTCCCTAGGAGCCGGATACTCCGGACTTCGGGCGGCCGAAGAGTTACCTTCTGGCCTTTGCGGATCAGGAGAAATCCTCCGTGATGACACCTCGGGGTCGTCCGCCCCATGAGGCGGGGAGGCAGGAGGAGGCGTTTTGCTCTCCATCATCTCCGGAAGAAGATCCCCCGAAGACTAACTTTGTTGAGAAGGGCTATGAGCCGGGCTACAAAACATATGCCTCGGATGTTATTCTCAGAGAAAAAGCAGGGCATATTTACGAATGTGCCTCTATTTACTTACAACTCGGCTGACGGCTAGCCCCCTTGCAGGCGCTGTGCGGCAAGGATGCCCTCTGGGGCAGGGCCCCCCGGTGAGGGTTTCTTCCCTCGTTTGGAAGCCTCCGTTTCCAAATCTTCAGGGCGCCCCTTTTCTTCCCGTGGGGAGAGGGGATTTTAGATTCACCTCCCCGATCACCCTCCTTTGTGGAGGCACTAATTCCCCCAGTTTGGATGTGTAATGTATGAAGCCCGCCCTCGGCTTCTCTATTCCTCCCTTCATCTTCTCCTGATGGCACTTGATAGGGTGCGCGCTCAAGCATCCTAGTCAGTACAGGATCCGGCGAGCCTTCGGGAAGGGGTGCCGAACACCTGATCCTCTCCGCCTTTCTTATCCAGTCCTGGCCGAGGGTAGTTTATCAGAATGATGTTGTAACAAACATAATAACAGCATGTTCGGTTGCAGAGTTACTTACTTGGGTATCTGGACGATTGCAGTTCAGACCCGCATCCTCGATGGTGTCCGGACACTTTATTCGTGATCCGAAGAATAATTGATACATCCCTTCGAGCGTCACGCCGAAGAGGTGTTGAATAGTTTGCGGTCCTTCCGAGTTGAACTCCCACATACGGAGAGATTGACGTTGGCATGGCAAGACCCGATGAACTAGCATTACTTGAATTATTTTGACGAGACTGACATCCCTCTTGAGGAGATCTCAGATGCGGCTTTGCAACGTCAGCACGTCATTAACTGGCCCCCAGTCTAGCCCTTTGTTGACCCACGACTCCAGTTGGGGCGGAGGGCCTGGGCGAAAGGCTGGGGCGGCCACCCACTTTGTATCCCGGGGGGCAGTGATGTAAAACCACTCCCGTTGCCATAAGTCGGGCACCTCCAGGAAGGAACCTTTTGGCCATAGGGACTCGGCACCCTTGCTTATTATAGCGGCTCCACACTCCGCGTGTCGCCCATCGATCATCTCCGGCTTCACATTGAAGGTCTTGAGCCATAAGCCGAAGTGTGGGGTAATGCGGAGGAAGGCCTCACACACGACGATAAACGACGAGATGTGAAGGATGGAATCTGGAGCTAGATCATGGAAATCTTGCCCGTAATAGAACATGAGCCCTCTTACGAAGGGATCAAGACTAAAGCCAAGCCCTCGAAGGAAGTGGGAAACAAATACGACACTCTCGTTGGGTTCGGGAGTGGGGATAACCTGCCCTTGAGCAGGTAGCCTGTGGGGGATTTCGGCGGTCAGATACCTAGCCTCCCTAAGCTTCTTGATGTCCTCCTCTGTGACAGAAGAGGTCATCCACCGGCCTTGAAGGTTGGATCCGGACATGATTGAAGGTCCGAAGCGCTTAGCCTGAACCTTGGGTGTTGGAACTCGAGGTAGGGGAAGGGAAAGATCAGGCGTGGAAAGAAAAGGACGGGTCTGGACCTCTTTATAAAGAGGGTTAATATCAAGCGTCCTCCGCGTGGCCGTTTGGAACTTGCCTAAAACCGAGGAGTCATACTAATAGCACGATTGGGTTACCCACGCCCATATTGATGAGAATCCCGTGATAAGGGGACACGATCTCTGCTTCGACAAGACATGCCAATAAAACCGCCTCGCAATACGTGCAGTAGCAGGCAGGGAAAAAACGGTTTGTATAAAGACCGGGCCGCGGCGTGATGTCACGCTATGAAAAGTTGTCAGCAGATTAGATTTGTGGAATATTGTACTCTCTACGGTGGTATGTGGAATTTGTTTTGCAGAGCCGGACACGATCCTTGTGTTCAAAATCTTCTATGGAGTATTCGGAGAAGGAACCCGCCTTGCAATGCCGAAGACAATCTGCGCGCCGGACTCATCGTCATTGAAGCCTGGTTCAGGGGCTACTGAGGGAGTCCTGGATTAGGGGGTCCTCGGACAGCCGGACTATATACTTTGGTCGGACTGTTGGACTATGAAGATACAAGATTGAAGACTTCGTCCCGTGTCCGGGTGGGACTCTCCTTTGCGTGGAAGGCAAGCTTGGCAATTCGGATATGTAGATCTCCTTCTCTGTAACCGACTCTGTGTAACCCTAGCCCCCTCCGGTGTCTATATAAACCGGAGGGTTTAGTCTGTAGGACAAGAAGAAGAACAATCATAATCATAGGCTAGCTTCTAGGGTTTAGCCTCTACGATCTCGTGGTAGATCAACTCTTGTAATACTCATATCATCAAGATCAATCAAGCAGGAAGTAGGGTATTACCTCCATCGAGAGGGCCCGAACCTGGGTAAACATTGTGTCCCCCGCCTCCTATTACCATTAGCCTTAGACGCACAGTTCGGGACCCCCTACCCGAGATCCGCCGGTTTTGACACCGACAATGTTCTCACAACAAAATACTAAATAGCACGTTCATCAGGTTTCAGTTGTCATAGCAAACATAATTTCACATAGTAGATAAAAAACGTCTTCTGATAGGCAAATACGACAAAAGCAATCTAATCATCATCCGCCGCAGCAGCGTCAACATCTTCGCCATGTGTATCGGTCTGAATCGTAATTCCCCATGGTGTCATCTTCTTCTTCATCCTCAACGTCCTCGAACGTTGGCTTCTTCTTGATCAACTCTTGTATGTCCACAGCACAACGGGAAATCTTTTCGCCGGCGTCATTTACGTGATGGTTCTCAAAGATATTAGGAACATCTGTGTTATCTTGTACATCAGGAGCAGTGTAAGCATCATCTTGTTGTGCAACTTCATTAAACAAATTCCTCTGCTCAAACCTTTGCAATACTCTCCAGTCATCGCTACGTGCAAATGTGTCTTCCAAGAAAAATATTTGTGTTGCTTGATTTGCCAAAATAAAAGGCTCGTTGGTCTGGTACGCCGCCTTGACATTGATGGATTTGAAATAATCACCAACTCTGTGTTTTGCGATCCTGGAAAACAGGTTATACCAACGGCAGCACGACAGAACCACGCACCGATGATCCTCGAAACTGGAGATATACTGCAACTGAACAATGTCTGTTATGTTAGCATACATTTCAGTTTTCTCTTTGTCGTACGTATCCGTGCTCATGATGGCACTGTTTTGTGTCTTCTTGCCTTCATCACGTGCAAGGGTGTTGTAGCGCACATCTCCAACAAGGCAAGATTCATAATGTCTTACCCGAGTATCAGGACCCATTGCTAGTGAGTAAAGGGCATCATCAACTGCCTGCCCATCCTCCCGCATATTCTTAACCTATGGTTAGAAAATAGACAAGCTGATCATCTTATGTACTCAATATATTAAAAAAACTGACAGTGCAATTCAAAAGCTTACATGGCTCTTGAACCATTTCGTAAATCCTGCCATAACCAGTTTGTCAATGTTTCTTGGATTTTGCGGCAGTAACTCTTTTTTGTAGATGCTGAACAACATAGTGATCACGTCAAACATCTAAATATATAAGAATGTGCTGCAAGTTTAGTAGATTACGATGTATAAGTTGCAGTACTTAGCACTTACTTGATATAAGGTAGTATCTCAGGACAGTTATTCAACACATACCAAAGCATTTTTTACAAATCTTTAGGTTTGTCCTCTTGTCGACTCTTCCCTGTAACTTGAATAGAATAATCGAAAACATTGAGCCCGGGATTGTCTTCACCCACCTCTTTGCTAAGCTGATCAGCTGTTTCAATGTATTTTGAGCAGAATGTCAACGCTTCTGTGGCAATGTAGGCCTCTGCAATGGAACCCTCGGGTCTAGCTCTGTTCCTAACATAGCCCTTGAAAGTGCCTAGCCGCCTTTCAATAGGGTACATCCAGCCATACTGTACTGGACCTCTAAGTAGTGCCTCATCAGGTAGATGAACAGCCAAATGCACCATCACATCAAAGAAGGCTGGAGGATATATCTTCTCAAGGTTGCATAGGATAGTTGGTATCTTGTCTCTAAGACGCTCCAAAGCATCTATCCTGATATTTCTACTGCAGAGTTCCCTGAAGAATTGTCCAAACTCTGCAACTGCTCTGTATAAGTCAGGGCGGCCCAATCCTCTAAGGATAACAGGTAAAACCCTTTGAAGTAGGACGTGGCAGTCATGAGTTTTCAACCCTTGTACCTTGTTTCCATCTGCACTGACTCTCCTTTCAGGGTTGGAAGCAAATCCATGTGGGAATCTCACACATGACAGGACCTCACAGAATTCTTTTCTTTTTAGCTTGTCCAAGACGTACACAAATGGTGCCATATCTCGTGGTTTACCTTCATCTTGCACCTGCAAATCCTGTCTGATACCCAGGTGTGTCAAATCAATTCTGGATTTTAAGGTATCTTTCGTCTTGCCTTCAATATTAAGAAGTGTGCTGATAATGTTGTCACATATATTTTTCTCGATGTGCATCACATCAAGATTATGCTGCAGATCCAAATCTTTCCAATACTCCAAGTCCCACAAAGTGGACCTGCGGGCAAACAATAATCTCTCTTCTGCCCTGCCACGCTTCCTTTTCCCGCTACCATTACCAGGATGGTTTCCTGGTGTAATATGCCTGACCTTCTCTAATTCCACTTGCAACTCATCGGCAGTCAGCCTCTTTGGCGCATCACGCTTTCATGCTTTGCATTGAACACATGTCTTCGGTATTTTCTAGGATGCGGCTTGTCCTTGGCAAGGAAATGGCAGTGTCCAATGTAACAGATCTTGCTAAGTATTGCGTATGACAGTGGATTCCTGTCACAGCGAACACATGCATTGTAACCATGTGTCGTTCGCCCTGACATAGTGCCCAAAGCCGGGTAATCATGGATGCACCAAATTATAACAGCACACAGAAAGAAATCAGCTGGTGGACTGCTATATAGGTCTCGAGTGAGAACACCCCTCCATAGCTGTTGAAGTTCCTCCATGAGAGGCTCCATGAATAAATCAAAATCCTTTCCAGGACCTGGGATGAGCAAGGCCATCATGTAGTTTGATTCTTTGGTGCAGACATTTGGAGGCATGTTGTAAGGGATAACAAGCACTGTCCACATGCTATATGTGGCGCTCTGGTGGCCAAATGGGTTAAATCCATCTGAAGCTAAGCCAAGTCTGATGTTTCTCGGGTCAGCAGCAAACTTTTTGTGTTTATGATTGAAGCTTTTCCACTCACTACCATGAGATGGATGGCTCATTACATTCTGATCTCTGTACTCCTGGTTCCTAGAATGCCACAGTACATCTATTTCAGCATCATGAAACAACCTCTGCAATCTTGGTATAATTGAAAAATGTCTCAGAACATTATGAGGAATCCTCTTCACAGGATCGCCATCTTTCCATCTTGATGATTTGCATTTTGGGCATTCACTTAAGTTGGCATAATCCTTCCGGAATAGAACACAATTATTCTTACAAACATGGATCATATCATATCCAATTCCAACTGCACGAAGGAAATTCTTCATTTTACTGTAGGTGTCTGGCAGCTCAGACGCATCTGGGAAAGATTTGCGGAAAGCAGCCAACATCGCATCGAATGATTTGTTGGTCATCCGCTCAGATGTCTTCACCTGAAGAAAGGTGACCATAGCTGAGAATACTGACAGCTTATTTCCTGGGGTGAAAGCCATGTTGCATTGTTCCAACATGCGGGCCCACCATTATTCTTCTGCAGGTGAAAGTTCACGAAATGCATGAGGATTTCGTAGCATTGTTTCAATGTTGGTCAAACTCACTGGCTCCGCCACCACCACCTCCTCCTCCTCTTCCACCCGAGCATCATGCAGATCAAGATGGTGATCTGCTGCTTCCACGTAGTCAATAACATTGACGTTCACAGCTTCACCATGATGAACCCACCTAGTATATGTGACCGACATCCCATACAAGTGTAGATGATTTTGCATAGTTGACTGGGTCTTGTAACTGAATTCATACAACTGCTACACGGGCAGAGCACATATGATTTCGGACCACCGTACTCAGCTCTGATAAAGTTCATGAAGTTTTCAACCCACTCGACATATGCAGCGGAGAATCTTCGAGCAGAAGTTATCCAAGTCCTGTCCATCTGTTAGACATACAAATTAGTTCTTCTACTAGATATTACAGAAAAAACATATATGCTTTTTTATGAAGTCCAAAAAAAATACCTAGGTCGATGTCTAAAGCTATGGCAAGATATTTGGACGAGCAGATCTAAGTAACGAAATATATGTAAAGCTAATTCAGCAAACATATTTGAGTGCTAAATTATGGCAGGCTGTTTCAGCAGTCAATGAGGCCGAGCACACAACCATCAAACTATCAAAGGCCATCGCAACAACAAAGATCGAGTATAAAACTGTGTAGAGCTATTTCACCTAACAGATTGGCTACTAGACCATGGCAATCTACGTCACAATAAATATATGGCAGGATACTTTAGCAACTAATCGGCCTTGGCATGCCATCTCAGCTAAGCAGATTGAGTGAAGAACAGGGCAAGGAAGCTTCTTAAGCAGAGCATATTGACTGTAAACTACTTCGGCAAACAGTGAGATTAACAGCGTCTATCAGCTAACATTCAGCGCTACACCGACATGCACGGGGCCTCTGTCTAGAATGCGCGTACCGTGGGAGAAGCTGACCGCTGCGCGTCTCCACACGAACGTCGCCAGCGGTGGCAGCGCTGACCGACATGCGCCTTCACAAGAACGTCGCCAGCGGTTGCGGAGCGGCTAGAGGATGGCAGTCTACGAGAGCGTACTGTGGGAGCGAGATGATCGCCGTGCGTCCCCTCGACGAACCGTGCGCCGACATATCGGCGCGGCGGGGAGGGCGGCTTTGGCAGAGCGAATGGAGTGGAGGGGGACGGGGGAGGGGGGTTTGGGGAATATTATTGGCTAGTTGGCCGAAGGGCGGTTGAATTTAGGATTTGGGGGGAATTTTTTTTGGGGGGGGGGGAGGATTTTCGCGCGGTGGGCGGGGGGAGTTTGGTGCATGGTCGGTTTCTCCAAGTGCAGTCCCACGTGTCAGTGAAGAGGCAAGCCAAAGCGCGTTCCGTTTGCGTGAGCCATGTGCAGAACTGAACGTCTGTGGGGTGCAATGCGACCGTGACAGGGGTGCTGTGAGTGTACCGCCTTTTTCCTTTTAAACTAGGTGCTTCGCCCCCTCAAAAAAAAAAACTTGGTGCTTCGCGCGATCCATCGATACTACTACTAGTAATCCGGTAATTCCGACTAAAACGGCGCTGCCGGGTCTTTTCCCGCGCGATATCCTGGGAGGTTGGCTTAGTTGGGTTTTTAGGACGAGTAATGCTACACCTACGTAATCCCAGTTACGTAATTAACGTAATGTGAAACGTGTGAGCTGTTGATTGTAGATTGGGAGGGAGTGTTGGGCCCACCACCATGAAAATCAGGGGAGGAGAGAGAGAGGCAATTTACGTTAACCCTTTCATAGGTTCCTGTAGATGTAGAAAGATGTGAAATGCGTGAATGTGTAGTGGACATACTATTGGAGTGCCTAAGATAAATTGTGTATCTATGGACCCTATGTGTTTATTTACTTCACATGTTAGCTTTGTCTCGGTTCAATAAAAAGCAGAGTTGGTGATGATGGTGTGCCTGTAATCCTGCAGTATAAGCCGTCCGATCTATATCTAACGGATATGATGGAAACTATGACAATTTACCCGCACTCCTCTCCACATTTGCAGATAAGGCCTTCCCTCGTTCATCCTTTTCTCCCACAAGATCTTGATGTTCCGTGCAATGCACGGGCATCTTGCTAGTACTCCTACAATATACTATATTATTGTGAAAGTTCATATACACCGGCTGAGATTAATGCAAACACGACAGATTTTCATTACATTTCGAACTTTTATAGGACAGAAAAATAAAATAAACCCGACCCTAAACCTATTCTACGGCGGCGACCGACATCCTCCATCTGCGATCTCTATGTACGGGGGCGGGGTTCAAGACCCGTGAAGTGAAGGTGCGGTCTCTGGCGAGAAAGAGTAGAACACGGGATACAGATCGACCAGTTGGCACACCATGCCCTGCCGCCTCCCATGCCCTACTCATCCTCGGAGGAGTCCTCGACCTCGGCGGTGCCGGACGTTGGACGGCGGCAAGTAGGACGCGTGGCTGACGGTGCTCCCGTCGTCGGCCGCCAGCGTGGCCACCGCTTGTGTGGTCGCGTCCACGCCCGGCTACGCCGCTATTGCGTCGCGAGAGGTGACTTGAGCGAGGGCGGCGACCTCGAGCTTCATCCCCGAAGACAAGCTCTCCCGCAAAGCGTTCGCGCTTGCGGTCATGGCAGAGGTGGTGCCAGGTAGGAGGACGATGAGCTATGGTGTGGAGGTTAGCTGGGTGTTGCCGCTTTAAATAGCGCATTCCAGTGAGGCCAAGCGTCCGGGTGCATCATTAAGTCGCCGGAGTTGGTTCCTCGGGCACCGAGCCTCTTAACGATGGCATATTGACGGACAGCATGAATGCGGGCAGTTAGCGCTGGTTGGGAATGCACCGCGCGATGGTGCAAAGGACGAGGGTTTTTGGTGTGCCAGGGTAGTCAGCTGCGGTCGTGGCAACGTTGGAGATGCCCTTTGCTCACATGCGATCCCCGCATGTCATTGAATAAGCAAGATGACCCGGCATGGTCTCATGTCCTGGGGATGCAGTTGGCCGCGCTACACCACTCCGCGGATGCGTCGCGGTGCCCCGTGCGTCCTTGACGAGCCGGGTGTTGGGGTGTGTTTGGATTGTGGCCAAAGTGCACCTTACCAAAATTTTGGTCATGACCCAAAGATTGGTCTTTGTTTTGATGTTTGCCATTTTTTGGCATGCCAATGAAATCTAGCCAACTCTAGTTCATTTTTCTTGCCATTGTCGGCCAAATCATGGGCAACCAAAACCTCAACCAAAATTTTGGCTAGCCAATGCTTTGATGGGGCAACCTTGGGCACAAATCAAACATACTGTTGGTCGTGCCACAGCGCTAACGCCACCCTAGGCACACTGAAACCGACCGTGTCCAGCGACGATGAGCATGTCGCTCACCGCGGTCGCCGTGTCCAGAGGCGGTGCTGGAGCTGCGTCACATTGCTGGCCCCCACGACCCACATGAACGGTTGCCGGTGGCGAGGAGGTCATGGGCCAGCTCCTCCATTGGGCTACTCTGTGCTACGTCGTCACGACAGGTATGCCCCACATGTTGGTTTCCCTATTTTCTCGGCCATATTTGAGCGTCAGTGCTCCGCGTTGCACATTAGGCCTTTCACTATGTAGGCCAAGCGAGAGAACTTATTGTTTATTTGAGTCGTTCAAGTATAATCATATGGCATTTGCTTATTTCACTAGTGCAGAACCGGGCTATAGAACCGGTTCGTCAGGGCCTTTAGTGCCGGTTCTGTAACCGGCACTAAAGGGTGGGGACTAAAGGTCCCCCCCTTTAGTACCGGTTCAGCACGAACCGCCGCTAAAGGGCCACCACATGGCACGAGCCAGGGCCGGGTGTGGGGAGACCTTTAGTACCAGTTGGTAACACCAACCGGTACTAAAATTTTTGGGGGGTTTTGGTTTTATTATTTATTTTTCCTTTAATTTTGTGTTTTAAATTTAATTCTTTTTCGTTTGCTGGTATTTTACGATACTACATATTGTACACGTTATGCATATATATAAATAGAATTTCTCCTAGAACCGATCATATATATATATATATATATATATATATATATATATATATATACGCAGCCGGTCTATTCTGCTAATATTAGCAGAATAGTTAATCTGATAACACTTGCGCACTGCACGCTCAATGCGAGGGCACTGCATCCCTATCAAACGAGCACTGAAATGTCACCAGAAAAAACTGCAATCATTTTTTCGGCATTGTTTTCACTCCAGTTTCTAAACGTTGGTCGAAACGAGGCATATAATATATCGTTGGATAGCTATAGAAAATGCGCAGCCTCGTCATGTTGAACACTTTTCGAGATTCATCGCGGTTTAAGAGCAGTTTCAAAAACAGTGCACGCATGACGGGATGCAGCAAGCGTACTTTTTGTGATTATTTCTAAACCGCACATCGGAATGAAGCAAACGATACGGCATTGGAAAGATATCGTCGAGCCGCATCTTTTTTCATATATATTATTTTCTCTAATTCGTTATGGTTTATGAGCAGTTTTAAATTTAGTAAATCGCGGAATTCTGTTTTTTCGAAATTTTTGCAATTTTTGTATAGTTTTTGCTCCAATTTTTGAACCGTTTGTTGAAACGAGGCGTATGATACACCGTTGGAAAGCTACGGACGAGGTGCAACTTTTATATGTTGAAATGTTTTGAAGATTCCTTGCGTGTTTTGGTTAATTTTGAAAATCATGCGGTTGACGACGAGAGACAGCGGCCGTTTTTCGCGAAATTTTTACAAGCCGCTGGTTGAAATGATTCAAATTATAAGCCGTTGGAAAGATATCAACGAGGCGCGAATTTTTCATGTGGAACACGCTCTCTAATTCCTTACGGTTTAAGAGCAATTTTGAATTTACCGAAACACGGACACTCTGTTTTTTGCGTCACGCAAATTGTCTTGTATACTGCATTAGACAGATGAGCGCACTGCTTTAGACGAAAACCGCACTGCATTAGACAATCAAGTGAACTTCACGATTTCTTTTGTCGGGAGTAAACTTTCTCACACGAGTTTTTGTGAGTTTTTTTTCAACATTTTTTATGAACAAGAGTGGACTGCAGAGACGAGGGCAAATGAACCACCACATACATCAAAGTGAACCGCATTACTATTTTTTTGTTTCGCTAACTTTTTCCGCACTTTCATGCTGTGGGCAAGCGAACAACATCATTTCTCAAAAGTGAACGACATCCGAATACCAAACGTACTGCATGTGTTGATGTAATTGAATGTTTTTTTAGAACACACGAAGCAAAGTGCACTTCATACATAGGGGTGATGAAACATATTATTTTTTTACACAAATTGAGTGAAGTTCAACAAGAATTCTTGAAAAATGCAAAACATGGATGGAGTGCACTGAGTCGCCCAACTTTTCCATGAAAAAATGTACTGCATGCGCGGGGCGGTAGGAGCATGAGCTGCCTCAGTCTCTCGTCTCTGGGTGTACAAACAATGAAGAGGGGCATAGTCGGTGTGTGCAGTCTACTAGCCTGCACCATGTGGTTCTACAGGTGCGGGCATGCAGCTCGCTGGCGTACTGCTCGCAGTTCCCAAAGGTTGCCGTCCAGCTGCACTGTAGCGCACGGGGCTTGTCCTCGGGCTCCCAGCAAGATGGGGAAGGTGGAGTGGGAAGGTCGACTCCACCTGCACATGAACTACACGAGAGCATGATCAGGGCTACACAGAGCGATTCATGTGAGAAAATACGAAATACAGTGAACTGCAAAAAACATAGCATCTCATGAAAATGTGATCCATGACGAAAAAACACACAACACACCGCACATCATCGTGCTGGCGAACTGCATCGGGAACCAGGGAGCCGAAGCTACTTGTTGTCGGAGCGCGTGGATCCAGGGACCCCGCCTGTCGGCGTGCCAGGAAAGGCAAAAGGAGCTAGTGGTTGGGCGTCGGGATGGGCTTGGGGAGGGAGGTTGCCGCATGGAGGCGCCCAGATCCGACGGCAGCATGGGGAGGTACTGGCGGCGGGGATGCCCATCGTCCTTGTCATGGTATAGTCGGAGGTAGGGCACGGGGGGACCTACTCGGGATGAAGAAGAGAGTGGCGCCGCTCTGCCAAAGAAACTGCACGCGCGCTCTTCGTGAACTTCACACACGCGGGAGCAGCAGTGGAGTGCAGGCCGTCGGAGGTGATCTCACCGGAGGAACTCGCCATGAGCGGTCTGGTGGTCGGGAGATGGCCAAATACGTGGACGGAGAGCCGTCGGAGCTCTGTCAAATTGAATACAGGGGCGCATTAGAGGAGTCAGCGAAGGCCATGGCCGTCGGATCCGTAGGAGGGGAAGCCTTGCCGGCTACCACGCCGGGTGAGCACCTCGCGCTGGTTGGCGGAGTGGGGCACCACCGTGGCGCCGGTTGTGGCCCATCCTAGAGCGGGAGGAAGGTGGCTAGGGGCTGGATCCAGCCGGATCCGTCGCCGAGGAAGCACCAGGGAGCGGGGGCACGACACATCGGGGCGCTGGAGAAGAGGTGACGGTGGATCTCACCGGATCCGCCGGGGCCTCTTGGATCTGATGACGGGGGAGGCAAGGCTGCTTCGATCCATCGCCGGCGCAGTTGGAGGTTAGTGCGGCACGGGGTAGGAGGCAGCCACGCTGGCTGGCGCCGAGGGCGCCGGTGGGTCAGGGAGCAAGTCGGGGCGTGGTGGGGCATGTTGCTGCGGGATGTCAGGGGGGATAGGTGCGGGGGGAGGCCGGTCGGTGGCGGGTGGCCGGCCGGCACGGAGCTGGTGGCCGGCATCGACGGTGGTAGAAGGTGAGGGGGATTGGGGGGTCAGGGCAGTGCAGTGTGAGGCGTGAGTGGGAGAGAGAAGAAGGTGAGTGAACTGGGGATCGGGGTGGTGCGGGAGTTGGGAGGAGAGAGATGAAGGTCGGATAGGGTGGGGGAAGTTCGTTTTTGTTTTTCGGGGTGTTTTTTCTGTACGCCGGGCAGTGCTGAAGTGTTAGCAGAATAAGAGATTTGTGTGTAGAATAAGACTCTTAAGGTGTGTTATCATAATAGACCCACCCTATATATATATCATTGAATATCTCGCAACCACACCATTATTCACACATACACATGTATATATATACAGTTTTTCCTACATGTTGCCTCAGAGCCAGTGGCATTTGCCTTGGTGCCTTCAAAGCACGATCACAATTGGGAGTGGTTCATTGGGGCGGTAGCTCGTAGTAGAACTCCCCTTTGGGATCTATGACCTGGTCGAGCAAAAATCCCGCTATTTCCTCTTGAAGTGCTCGTATGCGCTCCTCTGGTAGGAGCTCCTCCCGCACCGATTCGAACTGTTAAGAAGGAGATCAATATGCATGTGTATTAGTTATGTGACTAGATATCAATAATGATGTAAAAATTGTGAATATTGTTCTGTCAAACGTACCCATAGCTGTCTATCAGTTTTGGTCCTTTCGGACGTCATCATGCGAATGTTCTCGAAAACGTAGTATGCACACACATCAGTCCCCGGCACCTACTTCAGGGCCTTTACGAGAATAGAATTTAATCAGATAATAATTAATCAAGCATGATAATTAATGGTATTGAAACTAGAATTAAAGAGATGCATGGTAGCTAGCTAGTACTACTTAATTAATTATACCTTGTGTCGAAACCAATACATCTTTTCTCTCCATTCGCCTGGAACCTCTTTCGGATTCCTGAACTTTTCGCAAGCCCTGCTCGCCGGCAAAGAAAATGAATAAACGAGTTATTAAATAGTTGATATCAGGAAATGACGAACTAAAGAGGCCGACATATAGTTAATAATGATTGAAATTACCTGTCAACTAGCCCCTTCATGATTGTGTAGTCTTTCTTTTTTTGAAGTAGTGAGTCCAGTACTTCAACTGTTCCTTCGTCAACTTTAATGATTAACAAGATCCAATGGTAACTGCATGCACACACGTTTGCATGTCTTAATTAAGCGGGCATGTGCATAACACTCATCAACTACCCTAAACCTTATACACTTAATTATTAACATCTAGCTAGCTAGTAAGTAAAAACAGAATTTGTAGTACAGGACCGTGTGACTCACAGGAAGTTGTAAGGAAGTAGTATATGTTCATTGGTATTGAGGCGCTTCAAGAACTCTAGCATGTTTTTCTCTACTTCTGTTTTATACCATGGATATTTCCATGTTTGTTCATTAATGGTATTTGGGTCAATGAACCCAATGCCATAGCGTCCACCTTTTTTCATTTCATACATCTTCATCCTGCATAATACCATAGAAAAGAATATAGTGAGGATAATTACAGGTAATGATTGATTAATGATCACTACAGCTAGCTTGAGACTTAAATTACATAAAGAAATCACTTACAGACAATAGCAACTGACGAGAGATTTGTCGAGTGCGTCTTGATTGAATAACTGAAATAGTTCTGAATACTCAACGGCCAGAGCTAGCTTATGGAAGTAATACTCTTCCTTGACTTTCACCATGAGGGACTCTCGATTGGTACTCCTGGTAATTTTCATCTACCAATCATGCAATTCATACATTCTCGCTGGGAGGTTCTTGACCTCCTCAGGCTTGACCAAAGGTTGGTCGCGGACATATTTCCGTTTTATGTCCTGGGGTCTAAGCGGAGGCATGGGCTCAATCTCGACGAGTTGTCCAACAGTGATACCGAGCATTTTAGCCTGCCTTCTATGCTTGTCAGTTATTACCAGCTGACCGGCGCCGGTACTCTCATGTGTTGGTTCAATAAGCAGGGGGATCGATTGCGCCGCCTATTCTCCTAGCTGGGGAACAGTTTTCCCGCATTTTTGGCCAGCTGCTTGGCTCGAGCTCGAGCTCGACTCCTTTTGTCGTGCTCGATGTGCCTTCCTGATTTGGCGCTCATAGTCTGAGTCAACAGGCTTGGGAGCTGGTGCTTTAGCCATACGAATAAAGTGGTTAATCTTATCCTCGGGCACTTTCTCCCTTGGCGGCGGTGGCGGTTTCGGTCCAAAATGGGCATCCACTTGGGACTTCACTATGGCTTCGTTTTGCTCCCTGGTCATGTCGTAAGGCCTATGCGGAAGAGGCGTGAGGCTTGGACCATATTGAAATCGCTTGCCTCCGCCTGTACCTCCTGTACTACCTCGACTTGTAGCACTATGCTCCATAGCTGCGGCGGCTCTCTTCCACGATTGCTGAGGCAGCGGAGACGACTGACGCGGTGTCGGACTTGGAGGAGGAGTGGCACGCGTTGGTGGACTTGGAGGAGGAGGAGTGGCCTCACGTGTTGGCTGAGTTGAAGCAGGAGGAGTGGCCTCACGCGTTGGCTGGGTTGAAGCAGGAGGAGTGGCCTCACGCGTTGGCTGAGTTGAAGCAGGAGGAGTGACCTGAAGCTGTGCCGGACTTGGAGGAGCATGAGTCGTCTGCTCCTCGTCACCTCCTGGAATGTCAAGCTCTAGCTGACGCGGTGTCGGTGGCCTTCGAAAGATGATGCAATCCTTTCTCCATAGGATGATACAATGTATGGGCTCTCCCAGTGTGTGCTCCTCGTCACCTCCAGGAATGTCAAGTTGTAGCCCCGAATATTGGTCCACCACCTCGCCAATTATGACACGAGCATAGCCGGCTGGAATCATTCTGCAATGGTAGGTTGCTCCGGGGGGATTTGTATAAGCAACGGCATCTGCCGCCTTCACGGATATGTTCTTTATTTTGATGTGTAGCTCACAGTTAGTGTTCTCCATGATGTCATCCACAAGGTATCTATCCAGTAGTGCGTCGCCCGGGGTGGAACCCACGCTGCTTCTCGGCATGGATGGGACGTTGCTATCCAATGCTGGATCATCCGCTAGCTGCGACCGCTGCTGAGACCCCCTTTCCTGGCTAAGCGAGTCGATCTGCTGCTGCTGCCGCTGCAATTTGAGTGCCAAGTCCGCGTGTCCTGATTCTAGTCCTTGAAGGCGTTCTGCTGCCTGCTTCCTTTGCTCGTCCTCCAGCTTCTTCTTCTCCTCCTCCTCCATCTTCCTTCTCGCACGGCTTCTGTAGTCGGCGTTCCACTCAGAAAAGCCCTCGTACCACGGAACAACGCCCTTGCCTCGTGTTCTTCCCGGGTGTTCAGGATTTCCCAGGGCGTGCGTAAGCTCGTCGTTCTCTTTGTTGGGCGTGAACACCCCCTTTCGAGCTTCTTCTATTGCTTCAACTAACTTAACATTGGCTCCTTTAAGACATGCCTTCTTCAAAACCTCGCCTGTCTTCGGGTCGAACGCCCCCCATGCGCATAGAACCAAGTTCTGCACCTGGGGGCCAGCTCAATGTAACTGGAGTGACCTGTGCAGCCAGCATCTCTTGCTCAGACTTATCCCACTTAGGCATTGCCACCACGTAGCCACCTGGCCCCAGCCTATGAAATTGCTTCTTTTTTGTGGTATTGGCCTTGTTTTTTCTGGACCGTTCCTTAGATAATTCCGATTCCTTGAATTTCACGAAATCGTCCCAGTATTCTCTTTGGTTCTCCAGTGTTCCCTTGAATTCTGGAGTCTTCTTTCCTGCTTTGACGTAGTTATTCCATACAGTTTTCTTGTGGTTCTTGAATGCAATTGCCATCTTCCTAAGAGCAGCGTCCTTGACTTTCTCCACATCTGCAGCTGTGAAATGATCTGGTAGGGTGAAATGTTCCATGAGATTTTCCCAAAGCGCAGTTTTTGCTCTGTCGTCGACAAAAGTAAGATCTAGATAGGGCTTTGATGGCTCTTTCCATTCTTGAAGGACGATCGGGAGTTTGTCCTTCACAAGAACTCCGCACTAACGAACGAACTTGTTCGCAATGTTCTTAGGCGCTATTGGTTCACCATTAGTTTTGATGGCATCGATGTTGTACTTTACACCCTCCTTCAACTTTTTGCCCGGGCCTCGCACTCTGCCTGTAGAAGATTTGCTCGATCTGGAGGGCTGAAAGAAGAAAGATCGATTCGTTAATATATCTTCAAATCATTTAAAACATGTGATGATCACCAGATGCCTGATTATATAAATATACCTCGCCGGTCTCTGTTATTTCAAGATCAACATTTTCTTCGCCATCATAATCATTAATTTCTTCGCCATCATAATCAAAGTCGTCGTCCATGACTTCATCAATTCGGTCGTCGCGATCGGATATCATATCATCACCCTCCCCGGTATTGTTCAGATATTGGGAGCCGTCATCTTCTTCGTTTCGATCATCTGGTGCGCGAGGGGAGTGTATGATCTTGAACAGGGCCTTGATACGTCTTCGTCGTATCTACTTTTCCAAACACTTTTGCCCTTGTTTTGGACTCTAACTTGAATGATTTGAATGGAACTAACCCGGACTGACGCTGTTTTCAGCAGAACTACCATGGTGTTATTTTTGTGCAGAAATAAAAGTTCTCGGAATGACCTGAAAATCCACGGAGCAACTTTTTGGAATTAATAAAAAATACTGGGAAAGAATCAGCACCAGGGGGGCCATACCCTGTCCACGAGGGTGGGGGCGCGCCCCCTGCCTCGTGGGCCCCCTGGACCTCCACCGACCTCAACTCCAACTCCATATATTCACGTTCGGGGAGAAAAAAATCAGAGAGAAAGATTCATCGCGTTTTACGATACAGAGCTGCCGCCAAGCCCTAATCTCTCTCGGGAGGGCTGATCTGGAGTCCGTTCGGGGCTCCGGAGAGGGCGATTCGTGTTGGGGAATGTAGCAGAAATCAAAAAATTTCTACGCATCACCAAGATCAATCTATGGAGATTCTAGCAACAAGAGAGAGGGGAGTGTATCTTCATACCCTTGAAGATCGCGAAACGGAAGCGTTGCAAGAACGCGGATGAAGGAGTCTTACTCGTAGCGATTCAGATCGTGGTTGATTCCGATCTAAGCACCGAATAACGGCGCCTCCGCGTTCAACACACGTGCAGCCCGGTGACGTCTCCCACGCCTTGATTAAGCAAGGATAGAGGGAGAGGTTGGGGAAGACAACTCCAGCAGAAGCACGACGGCGTGGTGGTGTTGGAGCAGCGTGGTACTCCGGCAGGGCTTCGCCAAGCACCGCGGAAGAAGGAGGAGGTGTTGGAGAGGGGGAGGGCTGCGCCTTGGATGTGGTGCGGCTGCCCTCCCTCCTCCCCTCTATTTATAGGGCGAGATCTAGAGGGGCGGCGGCGGCCAAGGGGAGGGGGCTTGCCCCCCAAGCCAAGGGGGCGCCCCGCTTCGGGTTCCCCCCAACCCTAGGCGCATGGGCCCTAGGGGGGATGTCGCCCAGCCCACTTAGGGGCTGGTTCCCTTCCACATACAGCCCATAGGGCCCTCCGGGGCAGGTGGACCCCCGGAACCCCTTCGGTGGTCCCGGTACAATACCGACAAACCCCCGAATACTTCCGGTGACCGTATGATGACTTCCCATATATAAATCTTCACCTCTGGACCATTCCGGAACTCCTCGTGACGTCCAGGATCTCATCCGGGACTCTGAACAATATTTGGTAACCACATACAAACTTTCCCTATAACCCTAGCGTCATCGAACCTTAAGTGTGTAGACCCTACGGGTTCGGGAATCATGGAGACATGACCGAGACAGCTCTCCGGCCAATAACCAACAGCGGGATCTGGATACCCATGTTGGCTCCCACATGTTCCACGATGATCTCATCGGATGAACCACGATGTCGAGGATTCAAGCAATCCCGTATACAATTCCCTTTGTCAATTGGTACGTTACTTGCCCGAGATTCGATCGTCGGTATCCCAATACCTCGTTCAATCTCGTTACCGACAAGTCGCTTTACTTGTTCCGTAATGCATGATCCCGTGACTAACTACTTAGTCACATTGAGCTCGTTATAATGATGCATTACCGAGTGGGCCTAGAGATACCTCTACTTCACACGGAGTGACAAATCCCAGTCTCGATTTGTGCCAACCCAACAAACACTTTCGGAGATACCTGTAGTGCACCTTTATAGCCACCCAGTTACGTTGTGACGTTTGGTACACCAAAAGCATTCCTACGGTATCCGGGAGTTGCATAATCTCATGGTCTAAGGAAATGATACTTGACATTAGAAAAGCTTTTAGCAAACGAACTACACGACCTTGTGCTATGCTTAGGATTGGGTCTTGTCCATCACATCATTCTCCTAATGATGTGATCCCGTTATCAATGACATCTAATGTCCATGGTCAGGAAACCATAACCATCTATTGATCAACGAGCTAGTCAACTAGAGGCTCACTAGGGACATGTTGTGGTCTATGTATTCACACATGTATTACGGTTTCCAGTTAATACAATTATAGCATGAACAATAGACAATTATCATGAACAAGGAAATATAATAATAACCATTTTATTATTGCCTCTGGGGCATATTCCCAACAGTCTCCCACTTGCACTAGAGTCAATAATCTAGTTCACATCACTATGTGATTGTAATGAATCCAACACCCATTGGGTTTGATCATATCTCGCTTGTGAGAGAGGTTATTTAGTCAACGGGTCTGAATCTTTCAGATCAGTGTGTGCTTTACAAATCTCTATGTCATCTCCTAGATGCAGCTACCATGCGCTATTTGGAACTATTCCAAATAACTGCTCTACTATACGAATCTGGTCTAGTACTCAGAATCATCCAGATTAGTGTCAAAGTTTGCATTGGCGTAACCCTTTACGACGAACTCTTTTACCACCTCCATAATCGAGAAAATTCCTTAGTCCACTAGTTACTAAGGATAACCTTGACCGCTGTCCTGTGATCCATTCCTGGATCACACTTGTACCCCTTGACTGACTCATGGCAAGGCACACTTCAGGTGCGGTACACTGCATAGCATACTATAGAGCCTACGTCTAAAGCATAGGGGACAACCTTCGTCCTTTCTCTCTCTTCTGCCGTGGTCAGGTCTTGAGTCTTACTCAATACTCCCACCTTATAACACAGCCAAGAACTCCTTCTTTGCCGATCTATTTTGAACTCCTTCAAAATCTTGTCACGGTATGTGTTCGTTTGAAAGTACTATCAAGCGATTTTGATCTATCCTTATAGATCTTGATGCTCAATGTTCAAGTAGCTTAATCTAGGTTTTCCATTCAAAAATACTTTTCAAATAACCCTATATGCTTTCCAGAAATTCTACATCATTTCTGATCAACAATATGTTAACAACATATACTCATCAAAAATTCTATAGTGCTCCCACTCACTTATTTGGAAATACAAGTTTCTCATAAACTTTGGACAAACCCAAAATCTTTGATCATCTCATCAAAGCGTATATTCCAGCTCCGAGATGCTTACTCCAGTCCTTAGAAGGATCGCTGGAGCTTTGCATACTTGTTAGCATCTTTTAGGATTGACAAAACCTTCTGGTTGTATCATATACAACCTTTCCTCAAGAAAATTATCGAGGAAATAATGTTTTTACATCCAATCTGCAAGATTTCATAAATAATGTAGTAACTGCTAATATAATTCCAACAGATTCTTAGCATCGCTATGAGTGAGAAAGTCTCATCGTAGTCAACTCCTTGAACTTGCCGGATAACGTCTTGGCGATAAGTCGAGCTTTCTTAATGGTGACACATACCATCATTGTCTGTCTTCCCTTTGAAAATCAATCTATACCCAACAGCCTTACGACCATCAAGTAATTCTTCCAAAGTCTACACTTTGTTTTCATACATGGATCCTCTCTCGGATTTTATGGCCTCGAGCCATTCGTCAGAATCCGGGCCCACCATCGCTTCTCCATAGCTCGTAGGTTCATTGTTGTCTAGCAACATGACCTCCAAGAAAGGATTACGCACCACTCTGAAGTAGTACGCATCCTTGTCGACCTACAAGGTTTGGTAGTGACTTGATCCGAAGTTTCATGATCACTATCATCAGCTTCCACTTCAAATGGTGTAAGCGCCACAGGAATGACTTCCTCTGCCCTGCTACACACTGGTTGAAGTGATGGTTCAATAACCTCATCAAGTCTCCACCATCCTCCCACTCAATTCTTTCGAGAGAAACTTTTCCTCGAGAAAGGACCCATTTCTAGAAACAATCACTTTGTTTCCGGATCTGAAATAGGAGGTATACCCAACTGTTTTGGGTGTCCTATGAAGATGCATTTGTCGGCTTTGGGTTCGAGCTTATCAGGCTAAAACTTTTCACATAAGCGTCGCAGCCCCAAACTTTTAAGAAACGACAACTTAGGTTTCTCCAAACCATAGTTCATACAGTGTCATCTCAACGGAATCACGTGGTGCCCTATTTAAAGTGAATGTGGTTGTCTCTAATGCCTAACCTATAAACGATAGTGGTAATTCGATAAGAGACATCATGGTATGCAGCATATCCAATAGGGTGCAACTATGATGTTCGGACACACCATCACACTATGGTGTTCCAGGCGGTATTAGTCGTGAAACAATTTCCACAATGTCTTAATTGTGTACCAAACTCGTAACTCAGATATTTATCTCTATGATCATATCATAGACAATTTATCCTCTTGTCACGGCAATCTTCAACTTTACTCTAAAATTACTTGAACCTTTCAATATTTCAGACTTGTGTTTCATCAAGTAAATATACTTAGCATCTACTCAAATCATCTGTGAAGTAAGAATATAACGATATCCACTGCGTGCCTCAGCACTCATTGGACTGCACACATCAAAATGTATTACTTCCAACAAGTTGCTTTCTTGTTCCATCTCACTGAAAACGAGGCCTTTCAGTCATCTTGCCCATGTGGTATGATTTGCATTCTCAAGTGATTCAAAATCAAGTGAGTCCAAACGATCCATCTGCATGGAGTTTCTTCATGCGTATATATCAATAGATGTGGTTCGCATGTCTCAACCTTTTCAAAAACAAGTGAGTCCAAAGATCCATCAACGTGGAGCTTCTTCATGTGTTTTATACCAATATGACTCAAATGGCAGTGCCACAAGTATGTGGTACTATCATTACTATCTTATATCTTTTGGCATGAACATGTGTATCACCACGATTGAGATTCAATATTCATTTTAGGTGCAAGACCATTGAAGGTATTATTCAAATAAATAGAGTAACCATTATTCTCCTTAAATGAATAACCGTATTGCGATAAACATAATCCAATCATGTCTATGCTCAACGCAAACACCAAATAACAATTATTTAGGTTTAACAGCAATCTCGATGGTAGAGGGAGCATGCGATGCTTGATCACATCAACCTTGGAAACACTTCCAATACATATCGTCATCTCACCTTTAGCTAGTCTCCGTTTATTTCATAGCTTTTTATTTCGAGTTACTATCACTTAGCAACCGAACCGGTATCTAATACCCTGGTGCTACTAGGAGTACTAGTAAAGTACACATTAATATAATGTACATCCTATATACTTCTGTTGACCTTGCCAGCCTTCTCAAACTGATTTGCCGTTTCATGAAGTATCCCTTCTTGCCCTTGCCCTTCTTGAAACTAGTGGTTTTACTAACCATCAATAATTGATGCTCCTATCTGATTTCTACTTTCGCGGTGTCGCGAATAGCTCAAGGATCATCATATCTATCCCTGATATGTTATAGTTCATCACGAAGCTCTAGTAGCTTGGTGGCAGTGACTTTGGAGAACCATAACTATCTCATCTGGAAGATTAACTCCCACTCGATTCAAGCGATTGTAGTACTCAGAAAATCTGAGCACATGCTCAACGATTGAGCTTTTCTCCTTAGTCTGCAGTCTTAGGAAACTTGTCGGAGGTCTCACACCTCTTGACGCGGGCACGAGCCTGAAATCCCAATTTCAGCTCTTGGAACATCTCATATGTTCCGTGACATTTCAAAATGTCTTTGGTGCCTCAATTCTAAACCGTTTAACATGACACACTGAACTATCACGTAGTCATCAAAACGTGTATGTCAGATGTTCGCAACATCCACAGACGACGCTTGAGGTTCAGCACACCGAGCGGTGCATTAAGGACATAAGCCATCTGCGCAGCAATGAGGATAATCCTCAGTTTACGGACCCAGTCCGCGTAATTGCTACTATCAACTTTCAACTAAATTTTCTCTAGTAACATATCTTAAACAGTAGAACTAAAGCGTAAGCTACGACATAATTTGCAAAGACCTTTTGACTATGTTCATGATAATTAAGTTCATCTGATTATTTAATGAACTCCCACTTAGATAGACATCCCTCAAGTCATCTAAGTGATACATGATCCGAGTCAACTAGGCCGTGTCCGATCATCACGTGAGACGGACTAGTCATCATCAGTGAACATCTTCATGTTGATCGTATCTACTATACGACTCATGTTCGACCTTTCAGTCTTTTCTGTTCCGAGGCCATGTCTGTACATGCTAGGCTCGTCAAGTCAACCTAAGTGTTTTGCATGTGTAAATCTAGCTTACACCCGTTGTATGCGAACGTTAGAATCTATCACACCCGATCATCACGTGGTGCTTCGAAACAACAAACTTTCGTAACGGTGCACAGTTAGGGGGAACACTTTCTTGAAATTCCAGTGAGGGATCATCTTATTTATGCTACCGTCGTTCTAAGCAAATAAGATGTAAACATGACAAACATCACATGCAAATCATAAAATGACATAATATGGCCAATATCATTTTGCGCCTTTGATCTTCATCTTTGAGGCGCGGCATGATCACCTTCGTCACCGGCATGACACCATGATCTCCATCATCATGATCTCCATCATCATGATCTCCATCATCGTGTCTTCATGAAGTTGTCTCGCCAACTATTACTTCTACTACTATGGCTAATGATTTTTAATAAAGTAAAGTAATTACATGGCGTTATTCAATGACACGCAAGTCATACAATAAATTAAGACAACTCCTATGGCTCATGCCGGTTGTCATACTCATCGACATGCAAGTCGTGATTCCTATTACAAGAACATGATCAATCTCATACATCACATATCATTCATCACATTCTTTTTGGCCATATCACATCACATAGCATACCCTGCAAAAACAAGTTAGACGTCCTCTAATTGTTGTTGCATGTTTTACGTGGCTGCTATGGGTTTCTAGCAAGAACATTTCTTACCTACGCAAAAGCCACAACGGTGATATGCCCATTGCTATTTACCCTTCATAAGGACCCTTTTCATTGAATCCGATCCGACTAAAGTGGGAGAGACTGGCACCCGCTAGCCACCTTTATGCAACAAGTGCATGTCAGTCGGTGGAACCTGTCTCACGTAAGCGTACGTGTAAGGTCGGTCCGGGCCGCTTCATCCCACAATGCCGCCAAATCAAGATAGGACTAGTAACGGTAAGCAAATTGTACAAACCATCGCCCACAACTACTTGTGTTCTACTCGTGCATAGAATCTACGCAATAGACCTAGCTCTGATACCACTGTTGGGGAACGTAGCAGAATTTCAAAATTTTCTACGCATCACCAAGATCAATCTATGGAGATTCTAGCAACAAGAGAGAGGGGAGTGTATCTTCATACCCTTGAAGATCGTGAAACGGAAGCGTTGCAAGAACGCGGATGAAGGAGTCGTACTCGTAGCGATTCAGATCGCGGTTGATTCCAATCTAAGCGCCGAACAAGGACGCCTCCACGTTCAACACACGTGCAGCCCGGTGACGTCTCCCACGCCTTGATCCATCAAGGAGAGAGGGAGAGGTTGGGGAAGAGAACTCCAGCAGCAGCACGACGGCGTGGTGGTGTTGGAGCAGCGTGGTACTCCGGCAGGGCTTCGCCAAACACCGCGGAAGGAGGAGGAGGTGTTGGAGAGGGGGAGGGCTGCGCCTTGGGTGTGGTGCGGCTGCCCTCCCTCCTCCCCTCTATTTATAGGGCGAAGGGGAAGGGGGCCGGCCCCTCTAGATGAGATCTAGAGGGGGCGACGGCCAAGGGGAGGGGGCTTGCCCCCCAAGCCAAGGGGGCGCCCCCCTCAGGGTTCCCCCCAACCAGGCGCATAGGCCCTAGGGGGATGGCGCCCAGCCCACTTAGGAGCTGGTTCCCTTCCACATACAGCCCATAGGGCCCTCCGGGGCAGGTGGACCCCCGGAACCCCTTCGGTGGTCCCGGTACAATACCGACAAACTCCCGAATACTTCCGGTGACCGTATGATGACTTCCCATATATAAATCTTCACCTCCGGACCATTCCGGAACTCCTCGTGACGTCCGGGATCACATCCAGGACTCCAAACAACATTCCGTAACCACGTACAAACTTTCCCTATAACCCTAGCGTCATCAAACCTTAAGTGTGTAGACCCTACGGGTTCGGGAATCATACAGACATGACCGATACAGCTCTTAGGCCAATAACCAACAGCGGGATCTGGATACCCATGTTGGATCCCACACGTTCCACGATGATCTCATCAGATGAACCACGATGTCGAGGATTCAAGCAATCCCGTATACAATTACCTTTGTCAATCGGTACGTTACTTGCCCGAGATTCGATCGTCGGTATCCCAATACCTCGTTCAATCTCGTTACCGACAAGTCACTTTACTCATTACGTAATGCATGATCCCGTGACTAACTACTTAGTCACATTGAGCTCATTATGATGATACATTACCGAGTGGGCCCAGAGATACCTCTCCGTCACACAGAGTGACAAATCCCAGTCTCGATTCGTGCCAACCCAACAAACACTTTCGGAGATACCTGTAGTGCACCTTTATAGCCACCCAGTTACGTTGTGACGTTTGGTACACCCAAAGCATTCCTACGGTATTTGGGAGTTGCACAATCTCATGGTCTAAGGAAATGATACTTGACATTAGAAAAGCTTTTAGCAAACGAACTACACGACCTTGTGCTATGCTTAGGATTGGGTCTTGTCCATCACATCATTCTCCTAATGATGTGATCCCGTTATCAATGGCATCTAATGTCCATGGTCAGGAAACCATAACCATCTATTGATCAACGAGCTAGTCAACTAGAGGCTCACTAGGGACATGTTGTGGTCTATGTATTCACACATGTATTACGGTTTCCAGTTAGTACAATTATATCATGAACAATAGACAATTATCAAGAACAAGGAAATATAATAATAACCATTTTATTATTGCCTCTAGGGCATATTTCCAACAATTCGTCGCCGTCGTCATCATCAACCATCCTCCATCACCAATTTCATGATGCTCACCACCGTGCGTGAGTAATTCCATCGTAGGCTTGCTGGACGGTGATGGGTTGGATGAGATTTACCATGTAATCAAGTTAGTTTTGTTAGGGTTTGATCCCTAGTATCCACATGTTCTGAGATTGATGTTGCTATGACTTTGCTATGCTTAATGCTTGTCACTAGGGCCCGAGTGCCATGATTTCAGATCTGAACCTATTATGTTTTCATGAATATATGTGAGTTCTTGATCCTATCTTGCAAGTCTATAGTCACCTATTATGTGTTATGATCCGACAACCCCAAAGTGACAATAATCGGGATACTTCTCGGCGATGACCGTAGTTTGACGAGTTCATGTATTCACTAAGTGTTAATGCTTTGGACCGGTAGTCTATTAAAAGGAGGCCTTAATATGCCTTAGTTTCCATTAGGAGCCCACTGCCATGGGAGGGTAGGACAAAAGATGTCATGCAAGTTCTTTTCCATAAGCACGTATGACTATATTCGGAATACATGCCTACATTACATTGATGAACTGGAGCTAGTTGTGTCACCCTATGTTATAACTATTACATGAGGAATCGCATCCGGCATAATTATCCATCACTGATCCAATGCCTACTAGCTTTTCACATATTGCTCTTTGCTTAGTTACTTTACCGCTGCTACTGTTACTTTTGCCACTATTACCGTTACTTCCATACTACTTTGCTACTAAATACTTTGCTGCAGATACTAAGTTATCCAGGTGTGGTTGAATTGACAACTCAACTGCTAATACTTGAGGATATTCTTTGGCTCCCCTTGTGTCGAATCAATAAATTTGGGTTGAATACTCTACCCTCGAAAACTGTTGCGATCCCCTATACTTGTGGGTTATCAGGCCTCGTCTCCCTCTCTGCCGGTATTGTCCGCCATAGCTTTTATTTAACTAATCCAAAAGAAATATAAAACAATTTAGTATTCAAATTACAATGCATGCATGCAATCAATAAGGAAATCCTGAATCATAGTACATAATATGCATCGTCTCGAATAATATATAATCTCGAATACATCGTCTCGAATATTATATATCGAATACATCACTAGCTAGCTAGCTAATAAAGATCAAATACTACAGAATAATCTAGGCCACTCGCGGTTCCTGAGGCGCGGGCAGTGGACACCCAAAGAGAAGGAACCATCACAGGATCATAGCTTCGGTCATCTCCCCATAGACCCTGCCAGGTATTGGAGAACCTGACGTCCATAGCAGCCATGTAGCGACGGATGTGCTCGTCCTCCTCCCTGACACGGCGACGCACCACCTCCGGCGGGGCCGGCTCCCTCCACACCGAAAGTGGCCCACGGGAACGCCACCAAAGGAGCTCAGGGTCGACAACGGGACCCGGGTTCCTCACCAAGCGGCGAGCCCCTGAAGGTAGGACCTCCCAGTGCCAGCCCGGCGGAGCCCAGTCCCGAAGATGGGTCCTCTGAAGCAGGACGTCGTCGCGAACGGGTCGACGGTGAGGATGCGGGCCAAGCATCGTCGAGAACAAATACTATACGCCGCAAAAGTAACATTTTTTAAATGATTGCATTGTGATTTCTTATATGCAAATTCTAAATTTCTATAACTAAAATTATAAGAAACTAAAAACTACATTTCTATAACATTTCTATAACAATTTGAAATTAATCTAATTCATCTAGCTAAAACTAACATTTCCAAAATTTCTAACATTTCTATAACATTTCTAACATTTCTATAACACCTACAGGTATAGCGGTCTATTTATCTGCCATTTGCAAAGATATTTTAGTAGGTGTTAACTTATTCAAATGTTACTATCTTAACGGACTTTGTTATTCTTGATATTCCTAAGGACGATAGTATGTCGATTATCCTTGGTAGACCCTTTTTGAATACTGCAGGGGCTGTTATTGATTGCAACAAAGGCAATGCTACTTTTCATGTTAATGGTAATGAGCATACGGTACACTTTCCGAGGAAACAACCTCAAGTTCATAGTATCAATTCTATTGGAAAAATTCCATCAATCATTATTGGAGGTTTTGAATTTCCTCTTCCTACTGTCAAGAAGAAATATGATATTCTTATTATTGGGGATGTGCATATCCCCGTTGAGGTAACCTAGTGTTATTCAAAATTTCTCCGGTTCCATGTTATTCAGAATGAGTTTGTTAACAAGACTTGATCAACCTTGTTAGTGGATTCCTTTTGATGAGCATGAGATGGATGAAGTTAGAAGGCACAACCTTCTGTACACTCTTTTTACTTTCTGTTATTTAGAATAATAAAGCAAAAATAGTATTTTCTGTCTGTTTTCTAAATTATCCATGCAATAAAAAATACCCCGAAAATAAAAGTTCTCCAAATGCCCTGCCAATTTAATATGATTTTTTCTGGAATATTTGAGAATATCTGGCACTGAGAACACAGCAGGGGGAGCTGGTACCTGGCCACGAGGGTCAGGGGCGCGCCCTACACCCCTGGGCGCGCCCCTCTGCCTCGTGGGCCCATGATGGCCCCCTCCACTTATTCCTGCACCCATGCACTTCTTCTTCCTCCCAAAAAAATCACTATCCAGCTTAAGCACGAGTTCTAGCTCATTTTGCTACCATTTTCGATCTCCTTGCTCAAAGCTCCATTCACAAAACTGCTTTGGGGGATTGTTCTTTGGTATGTGACTCCTCCAATGGTCCAATTAGTTTTTGTTCTAGTGCTTTATTCATTGCAAATTTGTGCTGCCTAGGTGACCCTGTTCTTGAGCTTGCATGTCAAATTTATATGGTCCCAAGTAATTCTAACGCATGATATAGCCTCTAGGCACTTGTGGGAGTAGTTGCTATCAATTTTATTGAGTTTGGGTCACTTTTATTTTGAGTTACTAAAAATTTCAGAAAATTTCAGCCAAAGCTCGAAGGATAAACAAAGTAAGGAGAATAAGAAGCCCAAGTATAATCTCCCTCGCGTCGCGGAAGTGCGGCTGTGTGAATGGCCTTGTGATGATTTCTTGAGAGCAGCCGAGATTCATGATGATTTTTATTCATTGGCTGATAATGCGGGCCTCACCGACTTCCTCCATGACCAGCTCGAACAGTATCTCTTACTCACCAATACTTTCATGCAAAAATTTTACTTTCATCCTAAGAAATCACCTCCCTCAGTAGAGTTTCATTTATATGATGTGGCTAGGGAGATGTCACTATATGAATTTTGTGCGGTTTGCAAGATACCCTTCGAGGGCAGCTTAGAGGAACCACATCGTAAAGATGTGGATGGATTTATTGACACGATTACTGTAGGGGAAACGAGGAAGGTTTCCGATGCAAGAATTACTAGCATACATTTTCCTGTTTTACGTTACTTTGCAATATTTGCTAGTAGATACTTAATTGGTCGTGGAAACTGTGGAAACCTTAGTGTTCCTGATATTATTATTTTGTTCCATGCTTTATTTCATAATAACTCTATTAGTATGGGCGCTATTATTGCTAAACGATTAAGTCTGAACCGTACAAAAGGCCCCATCTTTGGAGGTACCTATGCTTCACGCCTTGCTAAACACTTCAAGATACCTATTAGGCATTATGAGAAAGAGGAAAAGCTACTGCCCCCTACTTTTCTAGATTATAAGAGCATGGTAGCACATGAGTTTATTGTTAAAAATGATGAGAAGATGCTTAAGTATAGTTTGAGATTTCATAAAACTCACAGTGAGACTATTATCCTGCCTGCACCCTCTTTGTTTGACTTAACTGCAGGCCGTTACCTCGTCTTGCCGGAGGCCATTTATGCGTACCGGGGCCAGACATCAGCTCCAGAGCCTGAGCCGGAACCACCACTTGACCCTTATCGACCATCCTGTTATCAGTGGGATCCGGAGGAGATCGCCAGCCAGTGGCAGTCAGATGACACATCTCAGTACGACCCCAGTTACAACTTCAGATATCCGCCAGGCCATCCATGGGCATAGACCAACTTAGGCCAAAAGCCTAAGCTTGGGGGAGTACGTATTTCTCACCGACATTACATTCAAGTCCACACACCCATTCGAATTGTCGGTGCTCATACTTTTTCATTGTACTATCCATGCTAGTTTATTTTCTTTTCTAGCTTTCTTCTTGTGTGTTTAAATAACCTTAAGAAAAACCAAAAAAATTAGTTAGTTTAATTTCCATGCTTGTAGTGGTAATTAAAAGAAAAACCAAAAATATTTCTCGTTCTTCTTTTGCTTGTTGGGAGCTTTCCCGTGTAAATAGTTTTATTTATTTTCTTTGGGGGTCGAGCGGAGAAGACCATAATGAAAATGTTGAGTGGCTCTTATATGCATAATTGTTGATTTAACCAAGAGCCCATATTACATTGTCTTCTCCCTTGAATTGAATGCTTGCAGATTCCAGCTTAGTCCAATGCACATGCACTATTATTATTATCCACACCGTTCGGTCGTGCAAGTGAAAGGCAATAATGACGATATATGATGGACTGATTGAGATGAGAGAAGCTGGTATGAACTCGACCTTTCTTGTTTTTGTAAATATGATTAGTTCATCGTTCCTGATTCAGCCTATTATGAATAAACATGTTTGCAATGACAATTAGAGATTATAGTTGCTTATGCCATGCTTAATTAGCTAGGAGCTTATAATGGTTTACCTTGCGTGCCGACATGCTATTAAAATGGTTTTGATGTGGTATGATAGGGTGGTATCCTCCTTTGAATGATTTGAGTGACTTGACTTGGCACATGTTCACGCATGTAGTTGAAACAAAATTAACATAGCCTTCACGATATTTATGTTCATGGTGGATTATATCCTACTCATGCTTGCACTCAGTGTTGATTAATTTTAATGCATGTTCATGAGTGTTGTCGCTCTCTAGTTGGTCGCTTCCCAGTCTCTTTCTAGCCTTCACCTGTACTAAGCGGGAATACTGCTTGTGCATTCAAAATCCATAAACCCCAAAGTTATTCCATATGAATCCACCATACCTTCCTATATGCGGTATCTACCTGCTGTTCCAAGTAAATTTGTATGTGCCAAACTCCAAACCTTCAAATGAAATTCTATTTTGTATGCTCGAACAGCTCATGTATCAACTAGGGCTGTCTGTATCTTCCATGTTAGGCGGCTTATTCTCAAGAGGAGTGGACTCCGCTCCTCATTCACGAGAAAATGGCTGGTTACCGGGATGCCCAGTCCCATGCTCAAATCAAAATCAAAATAGTTACAAACAAAACTCCCCCAGGATTGTTGTTAGTTGGAGGCACCCGTTGTTTCGGGCAAGCCATGGATTGATGCTTGTTGGTGGTGGGGGAGTATAAACTTTACCATTCGGTTTGGGAACCGCATATAATGTGTGTAGCATGGAAGATATTGAGATCTCTCAGTTGTTATGTTGACAATGAAAGTATACCGCTCAAAATGTTATTTATCTCTATTTCAAAATCGAGCTCTGGCACCTCTACAGATCCCTGCTTCTATCTGCAAAGGGCCTATCTATTTACTTTTATGTTGAGTCATCACCCTCTTATTAAAAAGCACTCGCTGGAGAGCACCGCTGTCATTTGCATGCATTACTATTAGTTTATATTGGGTATGACTATGACTGGATCTCTTTAATTTTACCATGAATTACAATGTTTAGTTAGTCCTTGATCTTTAAAGGTGCTCCGCGTTTATGTTTTGCGGTCTCAGAAAGGGCTAGCGAGATACCATCTTGTTATATCATATTATGATTGTTTTGAGAAAGTGTTGTCATCCGAGATTTATTATTATTGCTCGCTAGCTGATTATGCCATTGATATGAGTAAACATGAGACCTAAGTGTTATTGTGAATATGGTTAGTTCATAATCTTTGCTGAAAACTTGAATGCTGGCTTTACATATTTGCAACAACAAGAGCAAATAGAGTTTGTAAAAGTTTTTCTTTATCACTTTCAGTTTGTCAACTGAATTGCTTGAGGACAAGCAATGGTTTAAGCTTGGGGGAGTTGATACGTCTCCGTCGTATCTACTTTTCCAAACACTTTTGCCCTTGTTTTGGACTCTAACTTGCATGATTTGAATGGAACTAACCCGGACTGACGCTGCTTTCAGCAGAACTGCCATGGTGTTATTTTTGTGCAGAATAAAAGTTGTCGGAATGACCTGAAAATCCACGGAGCAACTTTTTGGAATTAATAAAAAATACTGGTGAAAGAATCAGCACCAGGGGCCCACACCCTGTCCACGAGGGTGGGGGGCACCCCCCAGGGCGCGCCCCCTGCCTCATGGGCCCCATGGACCTCCACCGACCTCAACTCCAACTCCATATATTCACGTTCACGGAGAAAAAAATCAGAGAGAAAGATTCATCATGTTTTACGATACGGAGCCGCTGCCAAGCCCTAATCTCTCCCGGGAGGGCTGATCTGGAGTCCGTTCGGGGCTCCGGAGAGGGGGATTCGTCGCCGTCGTCATCATCAATCATCCTCCATCACCAATTTCATGATGCTCACCGCTGTGCGTGAGTAATTCCATCGTAGGCTTGCTGGCGGGTGATTGGTTGGATGAGATTTACCATGTAATCAAGTTAGTTTTGTTAGGGTTTGATCCCTAGTATCCACTATGTTCTGAGATTGATGTTGCTATGACTTTGCTATGCTTAATGCTTGTCACTAGGGCCCGAGTGCCATGATTTCAGATCTGAACCTATTATGTTTTCATGAATATATGTGAGTTCTTGATCCTATCTTGCAAGTCTATAGTCACCTATTATGTGTTATGATCCGACAACCCCAAAGTGACAATAATCGGGATACTTCTCGGCGATGACCGTAGTTTGAGGAGTTCATGTATTCACTAAGTGTTAATGCTTTGGTCCGGTACTCTATTAAAAGGAGGCCTTAGTATCCCTTAGTTTCCATTAGGACCCCGCTGCCACGGGAGGGTAGGAAAAAAGATGTCATGCAAGTTCTTTTCCATAAGCACGTATGGCTATATTCGGAATACATGCCTACATTACATTGATGAACTGGAGCTAGTTCTGTGTCACCCTATGTTATAACTATTACATGAGGAATCGCATCCAGCATAATTATCCATCATTGATCCAATGCCTACGAGCTTTTCACATATTGCTCTTTGCTTAGTTACTTTACCGCTGCTACTCTTACTTTTGCCACTGTTACCGTTACTTCCATACTACTTTGCTACTAAATACTTTGCTGCAGATACTAACTTATCCAGGTGTGGTTGAATTGACAACTCAACTGCTAATACTTGAGAATATTCTTTGGTCCCCTTGTGTCGAATCAATAAATTTTGGTTGAATACTCTACCCTCGAAAACGGTTGCGATCCCCTATACTTGTGGGTTATCAGGCCTCGTCTCCCTCTCTGCCGGTATTGTCCGCCATAGCTTTTATTTAACTAATCCAAAAGAAATATAAAACAATTTAGTATTCAAATTACAATGCATGCATGCAATCAATAAGGAAATCCTGAATCATAGTACATAATATGCATCGTCTCGAATAATATATAATCTCGAATACATCGTCTCGAATATTATATATCGAATACATCACTAGCTAGCTAGCTAATAAAGATCAAATACTACAGAATAATCTAGGCCACTCGCGGTTCCTGAGGCGCGGGCAGTGGACACCCAAAGAGAAGGAACCATCACAGGATCATAGCTTCGGTCATCTCCCCATAGACCCTGCCAGGTATTGGAGAACCTGACGTCCATAGCAGCCATGTAGCGACGGATGTGCTCGTCCTCCTCCCTGACACAACGACGCACCACCTCCGGCGGGGCCGGCTCCCTCCACACCGAAAGTGGCCCACGGGAACGCCACCAAAGGAGCTCAGGGTCGATAACGGGACCCGGGTTCCTCACCAAGCGGCGAGCCCCTGAAGGTAGGACCTCCCAGTGCCAGCCCGGTGGAGCCCAGTCCCGAAGATGGGTCCTCTGAAGCAGGACGTCGTCGCGAATGGGTCGACGGCGAGGATGCGGGCCAAGCATCGTCGAGAACAAATACTATACGCCGCAAAAGTAACATTTTTGAAATGATTGCATTGTGATTTCTTATATGCAAATTCTAAATTTCTATAACTAAAATTATAAGAAACTAAAAACTACATTTCTATAACATTTCTATAAGAATTTGAAATTAATCTAATTCATCTAGCTAAAACTAACATTTCCAAAATTTCTAACATTTCTATAACATTTCTAACATTTCTATAACATTTCTATAACACTTCTAACATTTGTATGTACTATTTGACATTAATCTAATCTAATTAATTAATTCATCTAAAACATTTGTATAAAAAACAGAAAAAACTAAAAACGAAAAACTAAAAATAGAATCGTGTGTGTGTGTGTGGGCGCGCGCGCGTGTGCGTGTGCGTGTGTGTGTGCGCGCATGCGCGTGTGCACCTGCGGCGCCGGCGGTGGAGCGACTTTGATTGGAGGGAGGAGAGGGGCCGGGGAGAGGGACTCACAGCGCGGGCGACGGCGAGGCGACGGGACGGCGAGGCAGAGGGGACGGTGACGGGGACGGGGACGGGGGCGGCGGCGACGACGACGGACGGCTACGGGGACGGACGACGGGGGCGGCGGCGATGGTGACGGGGACGGCGACGGGGGCGGCGACGAGGGGCGGCGGCGATGGGGCAGAGGAGAAGAAGCAGAGGGAGAACGAACTGGCGAATTTTTTTGAAGTGTTTTCTTATATAGAACCCACCTTTAGTACCGGCTGGAGCCACTAACCGGTACTAAAGGTCTGTTTTGGCCAGGCGAAGCGGCGGGAAGCGCACCCCCTTTAGTACCGGGTGGTGGCTACAACCGGTACTAAAGGCCCCCCTTTAGTACCAGTTGGAGCCACCACCCGGTAGTAAAGGGGGTGCGCTGGCGCAGGTGCGCTGCGGGCAATTTTAGTCCCACCTCGCTAGCCGAGGGGCGCCCACACCTGTTTAAAATCCCAGGCGCAGCTGCTCTCTCGAACTCCTCTCTATAGCGGACTTCTGGGCGTAACTCTGCCTCTCTGCCCTGTGGGCCTACTGGGCCCTGCGGGCCTGCATCCTGGCCCAACTACAGGTTGGGTTACTAGTCGTATGCAGGCCGATGTGGCCCAGTACGTGGGCTTTTCTATTTACTTTTTGTCTCAAAAAAATTTAGTTTTTTTTCTTTTCTACTTTATTTATTTTCATTTATTTATTTCTGAATATTTTTCTTTAGGTACAAAAAATTTACAAACTTTCTGTTAGTGCCAGTAGTTTTCAAATTTGAATAGTTTAAATTTGAATTATTTGACGAACTAATTTGTAGACGAAGTGCATCCAATTTTTGCACATAGAATTTCTTCACGTTTCAAATACCAAAACACATAAGTACCCTAACTATTACAAAGATTCCCTCTGGTTTGATCGAAGCGACACTTTCAAGATATATAAGTCCGGAAAGTCACTACAGAAGAAAGTGATGACGGTGAAGCCTATCACATCCCAGAGTGGGATCTTTGGGTGTGAAACTTTTTCTTCGCGTGTGTCCCTTTGCACCGTAACCATGGACAATCTTCATCATTTTACTGGATGCTCGGATCAATATTCACTGTGAATGGAGCAATTTCATCAAACTTTTCATAATCTTCTGACATGTCCGTCTTGACATCCACTCCCACGATGTTTCTTTTCCCCGAAAGAACTATGTGGCGCTTTGGCTCATTGTATGATGCATTCGCTTCCGTTTCTTTTTCTCGGCCTGGTAGACATGTCTTTCACATAGAAAACCTGCGCCACATCATTGGCTAGGACGAATGGTTCATCTGCATACGCAAGATTGTTGAGATCCACTGTTGTCATTCCGTACTGCTGGTCTTCCGTTACCCCGCCTCGTGTCATATTGACCCATTTGCACCGAAACAAAGGGACCTTAAACCACCTCCATAGTTAAGTTCCCATATGTCCTCTATGTAACCATAATATGTGTCCTATCCCGTGTTGGTTGTTGCATCAAAGCGGACACCACTGTTTTGGTTGGTGCTCTTCTTATCTTGGGCGATCGTGTAAAATGTATTCCCATTTATCTCGTACCCTTTGGAAGTCATTATATTCGAAGATGGTAACTGGGACAGCAAGTACAGGTCATCTTCAATATCGCCATCATGCATGGCACGTGTCTGCAACCAACCGGCAAAAGTCCCCATTTGTTCACGTGTAATCCAGTCGTCCGACTGATCCGGGTGTTTGGAGTGTAGAAAATTCTTTTGTTCCTCCATATACGGAGCCACCAAGGCGGAATTCTGAGTGTGCTCTAGTGAGAGAATGCCCGTCCATACATACTATTTGATCCCCTCCTGGCGTGCCTTTTCCATCTAGTCTGCCCTTATGCCGCGATTCAGGAACACCAATCGGCTTAAGGTCAGGAATAAAGTCAATACAAAACTCAATGACCTCCTCATTTTCATGGCCCTTCGAGATGCTTCCTTCTGGCCTAGCACGGTTATGAACATATTTCTTCAAGACTCCCATGAACCTCTCAAAGGGGAACATATTGTGTAGAAATACAGGACCCAAAACATTAATCTCTTCACAAAGGTGAACTAGGACGTGCCTCATGATGTTGAAGAAGGATGGTGGGAACACCAACTCGAAACTGACAAGACATTGCACCAAATCATTCTGTAACCTTGGTATGATTTCTGGATTGATTACCTTCTGAGAGATTGCATTGAGGAATGCACATAGCTTCACAATGGCTAATCGAACGTTTTTGGTAGAAGCCCCCTCAATGCAACCGGAAGCAGTTGCGTCATAATCACGTGGTAGTCATGAGACTTTAGGATCTGAACTTTTTCTCTGCCATATTTATTATTCCCTTTATATTCGACGAGAAGCCAGACGGTACCTTCATACTGAGCAGGCATTCAAAGAAGATTTCCTTCTCTTCTTTGGTAAGAGTGTAGCTGGCATGACCCTGATGTATGCCTGTCTTTTCCGTGCATATGTTGCTGGTCCTCCCGTGCCTCCGATGTATCTTTTGTCTTCCCATACATGCCCAAGAAGCCAGGCAGGGTCACACAAAGATTCTTCGTCACGTGCATCACGTCGATTGTGGAGCGGACCTCTAGGTCTTTCCAGTAGGGCAGGTCCCAGAATATAGATTTCTTCTTCCACATGGGTGCGCGTCCGTAAGCATCCTTCGGAACAGGTTGTCCGCCAGGACCCTTTCCAAAGATTACCTTCAAATCCTTGACCATATCATGTACATCAGCACCAGTACGGTGGCGAGGCTTCGTCTGGTGATCTACCTCACCTTTGAAATGCTTGCCTTTCTTTCTTACGGGATGCCTGCTCGGAAGAAATCGACGATGTCCCAGGTACACATTCTTCCTACAACTATCCAAATATATACTGTCGGTATCATCCAAACAGTGCGTGCATCCGCGGTATCCCTTGTTTGTCTGTCCTGAAAGGTTACTGAGAGCAGGCCAATCATTGATGGTCACGAACAGCAACGCCTTTAGGTCAAATTCTTCCTGTTTGTGCTCATCCCACGCACGTACACCTTTTCCATTCCACAGCTGTAATAGTTCTTCAACTAATGGCCTTAGGTACACATCAATGTCGTTGCCGGGTTGCTTAGGGCCTTGGATGAGAACTGGCATCATAATGAACTTCCGCTTCATGCACAACCAAGGAGGAAGGTTATACAAACATAGAGTCACATGCCACGTGCTATGGTTGCTGCTCTGCTCCCCAAAAGGATTAATGCCATCTGCACATAGACCAAACCATACGTTCCTTGGGTCACCTCCAAACTCCTCCCTGTACTTTCTCTTGATTTTTCTCCACTGCGACCTGTCAGCGGGTACTCTCAACTTTTCGTCTTTCTTACTGTCTTCTCCGTGCCATCGCATCGCCTTGGCATGCTCTTTGTTTTGGAACAAATGTTTCAACCATGGTATTATAGGAGCATACCACATCACCTTGGCAGGAATCTTCTTCCTCGGGGGCTCTCCCTCGACATCACCAGGGTCATCACGGCTGATCTTATAGCGCAATGCACCGCATACCGGGCACGCGTTCAAATCCTCGTAGTCACCGCGGTAGAGGATGTAGTCATTAGGGCATGCATGTATCTTCTGCACCTCTAACCCTAGAGGGCAGACAACCTTCTTTGCTTCGTACGTACTCTCGGGCAATTCGTTGTCCTTTGGAAGCATATTCTTTATCATTACCAGCAACTTTCTAAATCCCTTGTCAGATACACCATTCTCTGCCTTCCATTGCAGCAATTCCAGTGTGGTGCCCACCTTTTTCTTGTCACCTTCGCAATTCGGGTACAACAATTTCTTGTGATCCTCTAACATGCGCTGCAACTTCTTCTTCTCCTTTTCACTTGCGCAGTTTCTCTTTGCATCAGCAATGGCCCGACCTAGATCATCAGCGGGCTCATCTGATGCCTCTTCTTCAGCTTCTTCCCGCATGGCCGGCTCAGCTTCTTCCCCCCTTGTTGTATCATCGTATTCAGGGAACCCATGGCCAGGATAGCTATCGTCGTCCTCTTCTTCTTCATTGTCTTCCATCATAACCCCTCTTTCTCCGTGCTTGGTCCAAACATTATAGTGGGGCATGAAACCGGACTCAAACAGGTGGACATGAATGGTTCTTGAGTTAGAGTAATTGTAATCATTCTTATAGCCAGCACATGGACAAGGCATAAAACCATCCGCCCGCTTGTTTGCCTGAGCTGCAATCAGAAAAGTATGCACGCCATCAATGAACTGGGGAGAGCATCGGTCATCGTACATCCATTGCCGGCGCATCTTCATTACACACCACCGAATAGACCAAATTAATACAAGTTCATACAACACTTAAATGCAACATACGAATAACTCTCTAGCTAAAGCATTTAAATGCAACAATGAATGCGATCAAGATCGCAACTAAGGTAACAATTGATCCAACAGCATAATGATACCAAGCCTCACTATCAATGGCATATTTTCTAATCTTTCTAATATTCAACTGCATTTTCTCCATCTTGATCTTGTGATCATCGACGACATCGGCAACATGCAACTCCAATTCCATCTTCTCCCCCTCAATCCTTTTCAATTTTTCTTTCAAATACGCTTTTTCTCTTTCAACTAAATTTAACCTCTCGACAATAGGGTCGGTTGGAATTTCTGGTTCACATACCACCTAGATAAAAACATTGTCAACTTGATGGGCATAATTTGTCATAAACACGAAATGCAACAAATAGTTTTAAAAGAGAATATACCACATCCGAATCATAACACGGACAAGGGCCGACGGGGACGGATATCAAAACCATGGCACTATGTATAACAAACAACGTACGGGTAAGATAATTATACAAGTAACTATATATCTAAATCACAAAAACATGATTTTTTATATATAAAAAGATAAGAACAAGAGGCTCACCATAAGGTGGTGCCGGCGACGGGTCGGTGCGGACGATTGACGGTGGTTACGACGGAGACGAGAAGGCACTAAGTAAACCACACCTACATATGCAAACTAAGTTATTTTAAGCTCAAATTGCATATAAATCAAATAAACTACCACATATAATTCCTCCCAAATTACTAAAACCCACAAATTAATCACTATATAAAGCATTGCAAGAGCTAATCTAGCAATGAGAGATGAAAGGACAAAGTTGCTAACGTTTGTGATCACTTGAATGGATGGGGGCCTTCAAATCTTGACAAAATTTGGGCAAAATGTGTGATGAGCACGAGGGGAAGAGAGGAAGAATAGAGAGGAGAGGGGAAAGGGGGAAGAACATAGCGAGCTGGACGAAGGGTTTATATGTAGGATGACCTGTAGTACCGGTTCGTGCCACGAACCGGTACTAAAGGTGCTGGACGGGCCCCAGTCTGACAACATCCTGCCACCACTCTCTTTAGTACCGGTTCGTGGCACGAACTGGTGCTAAAGGTTCGCCACGAACCAGTACTATTGAGAGCGGCCCACCTAGCCGTTGGAACCGGCACTAATGGTCACATTAGTGCCGGCTCAATTTCAAACCGGGACTAATGAGCTGCACATTAGACCCTTTTTCTACTAGTGTTTCTCATTCCTCTCCAACCCTCTTCTCCATCGATCATGCCGCCCTCCGGTCGAGTCCATCCTCCCGCATGCCTCATTTGAACATTCCACCGAGTATCATTCGCATGTGGGCCTAGACCATGCTTGTATTTCCAATGTTGTAATTTGTCCGACATGCATACAAACAAACGGTTCGTTTAAAGTTTCACTTTGCCTCCACTACGTGTCGCTTCGCATCTTAGTTTTGACATCCCATTCGGTTCATGCCCCGACACATGTTGATGAGATCGATTGATGTTGAGAGATCAATTGCGTGTCGTGCAAGGAGATAAAGGTTTGGTCTGTTTCTATGATAGAAATGACCCGCGCGGGGGGGGGGGGTCTATAGGGATCAGAGGGAGTATATTGTACGTTCATAAGCTAAACGAACGTATTGTTCCCACCCTAGTCCTATTTCAATCGATCTTCGGACCCCGAGATGAACTCGAGAGAGAACTAGTGGGGGCATGTGTGATACCTAAGGCGGATTCAAAATTTTGAATCGGTAATCATAGCATCCGCAAATCATATATAAAGGGTATTCAATGTTCGTTTCGTTTTTGAACATACAATATAATCCCTCCGATCCTTTCTAGTTTACATATAAGTTTTATGGGTAGTCAAAGTATCTCTACTTTGATCAAACTTACAGAAAAAAGAATCAACATTCAACAACGCCCAATCAATATTGTTAGATTCGTATGTACTCCTAGATTTGTACTCGAGATGGTTTCCAATTTGTTTTCAACCACATGAATGTTCTTGTTCTCGCGCGTGCTCTTCCTACTAGGATTTCGCCACGTATTGCCAGTCCAATAGTAACTTTTTTTAAGCTCCCTGTCCAATAATACTAGTGGAGTACTGACAACATCTGTACTAGAGTATGCAGTGCTCATAGTAGTACTCCCTCCTTCCATTTATATAGGGCCTATGTGGAGGAGAGAGATGTGGAAAATCCTAGCTATATAAGCATTCCTAGTTAAATGTAATAAATATGAAGAAAGAGATAGAGAGGAGATGGAAAAAGGTACTAATACAATAGCCAACCTTACATTTTTTTGCGGGAAATAGCCAACCTTATAGCCCACACTACTGTATGAGTGCATATAATAGATGATGGCTATAGATGACATGGCAGTTCCTTATAGCCATCGACTGGCTATATTATTAACCATGCTCTAATGCGTTTTTCAAAACCGCATTTGACTATTGACAAGATTAATAGTACATGAGATGTATAATGTGAAAATTATATCATTGGAAGCTCCTTTCACATACGAATTTGACCGTATGCTTTGTGTAAGTTGCATGTAATATATTATTACTCTAACATTTGGTTAAAGTTAGCCTCAAAAAACGCATTAGGCCCTGTATAGTAAATGGAAGGAGGGAGTAGTAGTGGAAGTGGATCCCCTGACGTAGGGATCCCTACCTTACCCTCCCTTTCGGTCACTTACTGGTGGACCCCATGCTTGCTAGGCCCCGCATGTCAGCTACTCAATGGGTTCGGCCACATCAGGGGATCCTCATCCGTAGTATACTCCCTCTATTTTTATTTACTCCGCATAAAACGGAGGGCGTGGTAGTATAAATGACGTGGGCGGGGGAGGAGGAGGGACGTCGGTTTGCTCCCAACTGTGGTCCCATAAGCGAGCAAAAACGGAAGACGAAGCGTGTTCCATTTGGTGAGCGACATGGAGGGTCCAGCGTGCCGGGGTGTAACGCGAACGCGACAAGAGTGATGTACAGTCAAAACCGATTGACCGGTTGTCACCGGAACCATTATTAACACCAGAACCTTCGCTGCTCGGCCTACGCCAGCCACTTCCCCAAAAATCACACCTAATCTCTAGCCCATTCCCCACCTTTTGATCCCCTAGCCCGCATCAAGCGTCCCCTAGTTCCGGAAAGCCATGGCGCACCGCAAGATCACGTACTACAAGATGCTGACGCCGGAGCGCCGTGCAGAAATCGCGGTGGCGCTCGGCGCCACAGACTTCCGTTCCCAAGCTCGCTTTGCGGCGGGCCAATCCCCGAGTTCTCTGGAGCCAAGCTACGAGGAGGAGGAAGCCGATCCAATGTTCCTAGCGGAGGTCGTGGCACAGAAGGCCCCCGATGGGTATGAGACGATGGACATCGACTTCGTGCCGGCGTCCGAGTCCCCCATGGTGCAAGCGGACCAACGATTCAACCTGGCGATACTAAAGGAGGACCGGGAGGCAGAGGCTCAACTCGACGTGGAGCGCGCGCATGCTGCTGCCATCGAGGCTCTCCTGCAGGCAGTACCGGATGTCGTGGATGTGAACCGGGCGGCGAAGGCTCAACTTGAGGCGGAGTGCGCGGATGCTGCTGCCATCGAGGCCCTCCTGCAGGCGGAACCTTACACCCTGGACTTGAACCGAGCGGCAGAGGCGCAACTTGACGCGGAGCGCGCAGATGCTGCTGTCATCGAGGCCCTCCTGCAGGCAGAACCAGACGTCCTAGACTTGAACCGGGCGGCAGAGGCTCAACTTGATGCGGAGGGCGCGGATGCCGCAGTCATCGAGGCCCTCCTGCAGGCAGAACCGGACGTCCTGGACTTGAACCGGGCGGCAGGCTCAACTCGACGTGGAGCGCGCGGATGCCGCTGCAATCGAGGCCCTCCTGCAGGCGGAACCGGACGTCCTCGACTTGAACCGGGCGGTGCTCTCGTCCGTGCAGAGCGCCAGCATGCTCCGCGTGAATGAGTAGCTGGAAGCCGAGGACAACCACGGTGCGGAGACACACGTCGCCAGCTATGGCTAGTTCGCGGCGGCAGCCAAAGACGATGAGGCCGTCTCGTTCTGCGAGCAATGATAGTTTTTCTTTATGTTGTTGTTTTTATGGATCTTTTGTTGTGTAAAAACATATATTGTTATGCAAGTCGCCTGCTTTCATCATTTGGGTCAGTCTACCATTTCAGGCGGTTGGATGAATATCCTACGTCTCCTAACCCTTCTTCCTCACCTCTTCTTCTTCCCCAACGGACCATCGCACGGGCCGTACGAATCCTCCCCAACATGCGGTTGGATAAACATAGTCTATGAACGAAAAATATGTGTAAGCGGTAGGATGGCTGAGTTTGGTTTGTTCACATGCGACAGCATGTGTCAGTGAGGGTGCATTCCCTTGGTTGGGTTCGCGGCGTGCAGGAGCGACTGTGTGAGGGTGCGGTGCGATCGCGGCGTGCAGGAGCAACCGTGCGAGGGTGCCGTGCGACCGCGACAGCCATGCGCAAGTGTACCTCCTTTTCATTTTGAAAACTTTAGGCAAGCTTGGCAAAAATGTGTGGCGAAGTATGGCAATGCAAGGCCTAGACCCAAACAGGATAAGTACGTACGTAATAGGAGTACTAGTGTTAAAAAAGAAAGGTGGGTTTTCCTTCGCGGGATTAATCGATACAAATCCTCGTTTGACATGTCAATTAATGCGTATTTTTTTCTCCAAAGCCCAAAGAGCTAACCATCTCACTCCTCATCGCTTGATTAATGCAGCGCCATGCAAACCAACCTTCTCACTTCCGCATGCATGCAGGGTATATTAATGTCCTTGGTTGTTGGTACGAGGCAAACCCCATCAATTTTGCCTCGATTAGTGTTAGTGGCCTTTTGCAAATTGTAATTTTGATATACTGGCATTGTGTACAAAAAATGGAGGTAGTAACTATAATTGACTTCCTTCCCCATTGCGGTGACGTCGACGATATCTCGAACGTTGTCGTTTGGCGAAGTGCGTTCGACGGAGAACACCATTGAGGGAGACCACGGTAAGTCGTTCGCAAGTGTCGCCTACAAGCCGAGACAACCGCCTTATTTGCATCCAGGAAGTCCGTTGAACCAAAGGACGCGTAAATGTACTAGTACTACTAGTACACAATAGCGTCGTCCGTCCAGCTTAGTGCGGTGAGGTGGTTTCTCGAAGAAGACGATGGAGAAGCGGAGTCAGTGAAGAGTGAAATGATGGTTGCTTCGTCCGTTCTTTGTGATTTGACACCTCACTACTTTGTGATTTGTGATAGAAGGGACAGGGGAGTAGACTCTGTGCTCTATACTGTACATGCGTCCAAGCACGGGAGAAAGAGGAGAGACATTGCATTTTTCCATTCCTTCAATCAATCAACCAGGGAGCTTCGGTTCCATCTTTTTGGCTTTGGCAGCACCGTCCATAATGGTTCCCACAATGCCAAAAGCTATTTTCACATTTGGCTACACATTGTGGATGCCCTTAACCGTACCACTTGGTTTTGCTCCTGTGTGCTATCTATACAAATCTCAATTATACTGATCTAAAAAATTATAGAATCAAGATTAGTAAAAAGGAGGTGATTTTGCCGTGCGGATGGCGGGGGAGGTTTCTTATTTTTAGAGGACGTTGTCCTGGCGGTTTGCTAACATGCGGTCCCACGTGTCAGTGCTTTACAAAGCTGATCCGCGTCCCACATGAGGCAGAACAACGACAGAAGCAACACGTGGTTAACTTGAAGAAGAGGAGGGAGAAGCGCATTCAGCAACGAGTGAAATGATGGTTGCTTCGTCCCTCCAACTTCTATTTTTAGCATTATTACTTCGTCCCTCCAACTTAACTGGGGGAAAGGTGCAGCTTTGTGATTTGACGCCTCATTGCTCATTACTACGCCGGCGCCATGACTGGGGTGCTTCACCCTGGCTGCTCTGCACTGTATTTCGGTATGGCACGTGGACCCGGTAGCTTGATGTCCCACATGTCGGCGAAAGGGACTAGAAGATTTATGAAAGCGAGTGCTCCACTCTTACGACGGAGGAGTACAAGACACGGCGGCCTAGTGAACTGTCACTTGTACTGTATAGTACTATAGTTTTGCTGTTTCGCACGATCCATCAATACGAACCCGATTAAACAGGAAATGGCGGGATTTTTCCCGCATGGTTGATGATACTGGCAATACATTTCAAAGGCAATTTTAATGTATGCAAACTCAATAATTAAGTAACAATATGATATCTAGTAAAACTAAAAACACATATGATTTCTTGTGTTAGAGTGTAGTAGTAGTGTTGTATTGCATAGTTGTTAGATGTAACATGCGAGAACGTGTAGAGATGTAGTTTTGGAGGGCCTACAGAGAGAAAAGCGTAATACGGTCACCGAACTTCAGAATAAGCTGATTACGGTCACTATATACGTTTTGCGGTGATTATACGGTCACTTGCTCATGGTTCAGCGTCGGATTGCACTCTGTTGACCGGCCAAATAGTCTGCGTGGCACCATGTTGACTAGTTAAATTGACCATGTTCCTTGTGGGTCCCACCTGTCAGTTCGCACAGGGAAAAGGTCAGATAAACACAAATTTACGCAGGCGTGACAAGACTCCAACCCGTCCGAGGGAATTACCTGGTTGTGTATGTGTCTGTCAGGGCCTGATGTGTGCGCATGCATGTGTAGGTTGAGTACTTGAGCGTGAGAGTGTGTGTTGGTCGTGTGGTGTACTTTTGTGTGCATGCATGCGTGCGTGTGAGTGTTGCGTGCATGCATGGCGGCGTGTGTATGTGTGAGTGTTGCATGCGTGCGTGGCTGCATGTGTTTGTGTGAGTGTTGCGTGCATGCAGTTCGTGTGCATGCGTGCGTGTGTGTATAATCACCACACCAGCTTCTGTGTGTTAAAACAGACGGCTCGGCATACCAATACAAGGCCACCTTGTCCGCTGTGCCCGCGGTCATGACTTCGAACCACCGTCCAATATTTTTTTGTCGTTTCTTTTCATACTTACTAGCAAGATGCCCGTGCGTTGCACGTAACAGCAAGATGCATTTGTATGACTAGTTGATCTTGTGAGAGAAAAGGATGAACGAGGGAATGCCTTATTTACGTGTGTGGGTACCTTTTTGCAAAATTGCCATAGTTTTCTTCCTATCCGTCATATATAAATGGATGACCTATATTGGAGGATGGCAGGCACACCATCATCACCAACTCTGTTTTTTATAAGATTGTATTTTATAAGAGTGTAGATGTAGAGTAGATACAAGTAGACAGGTGGGCCCAATGGTAGTGAGATAATGTGATGCAACACTAGAGGTGCCACGTGGAGCGTTTAACTGGTCAACTAGTCATGTCTTGAGCAAATACAGAGCTGTATGGTGAGCTCGTGACTGTATAATAACCACAAAACATAAATGGTGACCGTAATGAGTGGATTCTGAAGTCCAATGTACGCATCATGCTTTCGCTTCAAATACAATGATCGTCATTGTATATATCGCGAGAGAAAGATGAAACATGCGTGAATGTGTTGGGGGCTTACTTTTAGAGGACCTGGATATAGTTTGTGTGCGTACGTGAAAGGGGCGTAGAGGGGGGGGTATGCGATGGATAGAGAGATGCTCTTCATTTCTCTTTATTATGACTAACTTTATATATAGTATAAAAATATAAAATTCACAGTGCGGAATAAATATCATTGTGGGCACCATGCAATGCAAATTAGCGTTCATACTCCTCCATATAACTTTGTAATGTTGTATATATGTAGAAATTCTAAAATAATTTTTTGGCCACACTTTATTCAAAAGGAATGTTGTATGCGAAATAAACATGCAGAGAGGGCTTTTTAGATCAATGGGGTATGTGATGTAACATGTGTGAATGTGTAGTTGATGCATTTGGCAGGGCCTAGAGAGGTATGTGTGTGTATTACATATTCGAGAGAGGCATGGATAGAGGGGTCGGCGGGGGGGGCATGGGAGAGATAGCACGAGAAATGAGAGTGGTCTCGAGAGAGAGAGAGACGAATATGACGTCACGGCGAGAGATTCCCTTGAGTGTGTATATGCAAGGGGGGAGGGGAAAGAGGCACCAGGAGAACTTTTTGTGTGGTGTCTGTGTTGGTATGTGTGGGTGTGAGAAGATAACGAGACGTGGGGGCAGAGGGTGTGTCACCGCGTGAGGTCCGGTGGGTCGAGGTGAGGCCCTTCGTTCGGTTCCGTCCTGCGCCACATTGGTCGGCCCGTGACGCATTTAGGGAGACCCATGGATGACTAGTCGTACAAGACAAAGATAGCAGAATTGTGAAGGACTCTGTGTCCACTGACAAAGCCGGCTAGGATTTGTAACCCTAGGTTCTCGGACTAAGGTAACCCCTTATCTCTGATATTACTATTCATCCAACCTAACTTTAAGGGGCATCCTACAGAATGCTCTGCTAGAATCATACTCGTCGATTAGGAAGAGAGGTGTGAGACAATGCGTGAGAGACAGGCCTAAAGATAATGTGCGTACAGGAGACATGTAGGCAGGTCTATGTATATAGAAAGGGTCGATGGGGATTGTGCATGTGTATGCTTGTGAGAGGAAGAGTTCTTGTGATAAAGGTTAGTGAAAACAGTCGTAAATGGTTACGAGAGGGAGGGAGGGTTATATCGAGAGCATGTCTGCGAGAAAGACACCTCGGGAGAGAGTGTGTGAGCATGTGTGAGAGACCACCGATGGAGAGTGAAACTACACGTAAAAGACTGATGTACACATTGATTAAAGATATAAATTGTATCCAAATATTAGGATGGGATCATGATATTTGCAATTCGCGTAAGGAACGGTCATTGATCCATCAGACATCTAGATTCTATCGAATTTGAGCATGTCTATGTTATTATTCGACACAATTGATCCACATAGTTAGTATTTTGAACTCCAGACAATGCATCGCTTTAGCAATCGAATATAAACGTGAGTATAGTTCATGTTGTGTGTGTAAAGCACATTATACATACGAAAGTTACACAATGAACATTATAAATAGCTACCTATGAACTAGCATACATTTGAATTCAACTTAAGGTGGTTTAAAAAAATCGAATTCAACATGAAGTCCATTCAATTATTTGAATTTGATATCATGGCATTTGTAAATCATACCTAAATTATGGGGGCACCAATCTTTGCTCTGATTTTGTACATAATAGCATATGTAGTCGTGTACAAAATAGATTCAAATTTAGCTCCTCCATTCCAAAATAATCGTAGTTATAGGATTTTCAAGTGTCAAAATTTCAAAAAGAAGCGGATAATTTAATGAGTACAAGGTCAAATTTAACGTTGTCTATTTAGGTCAATCCTCAAAGTTCAAGAGTACTCTAAACGTGAATGCTTGTGTTTCAAAATTTCGAACGAAGCGCCAAAAGAGCCTCTACTCGCCCGAAACCGCGTGAGACCAATGTTTGGTAGTACAAGGAAATTACTTTTCTAATAACTCCGACCCGTGAAACCTACCGGCCCGACGTCCAAAGGTCTAAACCGGGGTAGGTTTGTAGCTTCATCTAGACGCCACACAACCGCCTCCGAAAAACATTCATACACAATGGCCGCCTAAGCACACATGCACGTGGCCAAAATCGCTCCCGCCCACTATTTGGGACACCTGGGATTACCATCCTACCCCCGACCCGCAGTAGGTCCGAAATTTAAGAGGGGGGCAAAGTTTGTACTTTCCCCAAATTTCAAACAAGCGCGTCCCATGTTCTGTTCAAAAAAGCCAAAAACAAGCGCGCCCCAGACCGAAACATGGTTCTCCCTTAGCTCCCCCTACCCCCCCGCCCACCCATCCGATTCCCCATTCATACTCCGTGAGCGCAAAAACGACCTCTCCACCAGCCGTGAAACCCCGGCGTCCTCCGTCCGCCACCCCATCCCACCCATCAACCCCGCCCTCCTCCATCACGCCGGAGCCGATACCCCGACATTGTCGTCCACCGCAACCTCAACCGCAACGCCCTCCATGGCTAGTAGTTGAAGCCGAGGCCGAGCCGTCCATACCCGAGCCAGTTCAAGCACGTCGTCCTGCGCCTCACCGTTGCCGCTCCAACTTCGCCACCGTCCACCGCACAGGAGCTCTTCCTGCTACGCCATCCTTCGCCGCCTCGGATCTGCTTCCCCTCTGCCAATATAGGGCCACGACAACACAATCAACAATTTGGCCATGGGTTTGTCCAAGGATCCACCGTCCTCCAAAACATCAGTTCCCCGGGAGAGAAAAGAAGATCGCCCCGACATATGGAGGACACCACACTGGCAACCGATAAGGGTACTCCTCTTCCCTTATTCGTGCAAATCTTACATGTCTGCTTGCACGGTATTCATCCCACAGAAGACACTAGTTGACAGCTTCTTCTTGATACTAGATGTTCCTAGTAACTCATGATGCACAAGGTTTCTCCTCATATACTATTTCACCTTAGCTAGAGGTCCGTCGCCCCCCTGGATTTCAATTCCTGGTCAGTTGATTCCCAATTAATGGAAGCATTCCCCAGCGTAACAGGTGCTAGTCCGCCTATTACGCTGGGGAAGCAGTGCCTCGGTGTTTATCTTAGTGGTGTGTGGGGCCTAGAGCTGCTGGCGCCCGATCTAGAGGTCGGCTGGGATTAAAGGGATGGCCTGGGGGCGCTACCAAGCACGGCGGTGGTGTGAGGTCGAGAGGAGGGCGGGGCGGTGGAGGCAGGGGTCTGGGCCGGTGGTCGCTGGCGGTTCAAGAAAGATCGTCAACAGTGACTGGAAGGAGGTAGACGTAGGCCATCTTCCCGTTCCTTATAGATCGGACGGTTCATAAAAAAATCGACTGACCTATTTATTTTCAGTCGACTGTTATCTTGATATGACCACATGTGGTGGTGTGCTGGAGGAGTACCTGCATTTCCTGTGCTCATATATTACAAAATCATACGGAGTAGAATCTAATTTTGTTTGCCATGCAATGTTGTAGAGCTATCATATGTCTCCTGTCATTTATTTTTCAGCCACCTGCTATCTGCTACTTTTACAGTGCACTAGTTCTGCACACACTTCACCCATACTCTCACTATTGTGTTTTTATGCAAGGGTATTTCAGACTCTGCCTCGAGAGAAGCAGAAAAGAAAAGAGAGAAGTCGCTCCAGCTTCGTATGCGGGTAGGCAAGGCACGTTACAGCGCTATAAAGGGTGCAGTGTCAGCAGATGGAGACGGTAAATGTAGCTCTGGAGTTGATGACCTCGCTCGCAATGAACCACCATCCCAGGTGCTTGCTTTAACTTCGCGGTGTCATATGTGGTTGCATGTTCCATATGGTGTCTAGCTTGTATTCGAAAGGCCGAAGTCGGTCTTTATTAAGATAAGGAAAGATATTTTTTACATGAACCACCATCCCGTGAGCACCAGAAGACAAATAGCTAGTCAGGGCACTAGCCGAGCCAGTGACAAGCCCAGCACAGACATGCATCACCTGGAAGCCAACTAAAAAGCCACGATGGTGGCGAAGCAGCCCGCCTCCCACCAGGCTCTCAGGTCCTAGATGATCATGCTCACCACTCCAGCCGGATGTCTAGCTTGTATTGCTTCCAATTTGGTTAAATTGCATCTGCTTAGCTTACACATTATACCTTTGAATATGACATGCCTTTCTGTTTTTGGTACATACTAGTACATCTGTCTATTAACCATGTTCTTACATCAAACTAATGTTCTTGTGTATCCCTCATCAATCACTTATGATGAGGCAGTCAGGCAAGTGGACTACTCCTCATTTAAAGAATGCAGCGTCAGCCTCCCGACATGATTCTCAAGAAACAGCAAGGCTAGATGAAGATAGTGAACGTAGCTCTGTAGTTGATTACCGCATTTCCCCTACACTAGCATCGCAGGTGCTTGCTCTAACTTGGCAGCGTGATATGTGGTTGCATGTTGCATATGGTGTCTAGATTGTAATTCTTCCAATCTGGTTAAACTGCATGTGCTATTCTGCTTAGCTTATACATTATACCTGTTAATGTGACATGCCTTCCTGTATTTAGTACATAGTACATCTGTCTATTAAGCATGTCCTTACATAAAACTATTGTTTTTTTGTATCCCGCATCAATCAATATGACGAGACACCTTTAGTATATGCAGTGCGATATTAGTTGCATCTTTCATATGATTTATAGCATGCGCTGCTTCTAATTTGTTGAAATTCCATTTATGATGGGACGCTTTTAACTTGGCAGAGTCATATTGGTTGCATCTTTCATGTGGTGTCTAGCTTGCATTGCTTCTTATTTGTTGGAATGGTTTCTGCTTAGTTTACACAAACAGTTGTGAACATGCCATGCCGTCCTGTTTTTCGTACATATTCCATCCTGGTATCATGTGTTTGCCTTACATCAAAGTAGTGATTGTCAGTATCATGCATGAATGAGTTCTGAAGAGAGAATTTTATTGCTTTTTCTTGTCGGTTTTACTTGACAATTCAAAATCAATAAAGCGGAAGGAAGTTAGCAAGGCAGCGGATAAAGGTGCTCCTTCCAAACGGAGGGCCTCTACAGTTTCTACTCCTCCATCCCCCCAAGATGATTTGCAAGACAACGCATGCATAGACACTCAACATAGCTGTGTTGATGATGAGCACGTCTCCCCTAGTGCACCATCACAGGTGCTCCCTCTAACTTGGCACTGTTATATGTGGTTGCATGTTATGTGTGATGTCTAGCTTGTATTGCTTCTAATTTTGTTGAATTCCATCTGCTTACTTTACACATTATACTTGAATAAGACACGTGTTCCTGTTTCTAGAACATACAATATCTGTCTATCACACCATGTTCTTACATCAAATTACTACTGTTGTGTAACCTGCAACAATCACTTATCATAAGACACGTTTGACTTGGGAGTGTGATATAGGTTACATCTCGCATTCTTTTCTAGCTTGTACTACTAATTTGTTGAAATGGTACTTATGATGAGACAGTTTTAACTTGGCAGAGTGATATTCGTTGCATCTTTCATATGGTGTGTAGCTTTCATTGCTTCTAATTTGTTGAAATGCCTTCTCCTTAGTTTACACATCATAAGCTGTGAATATGCAATGTTGTGAATATGCAATGGCACTAATGACGAGAGACCTCTAACTTGGTAGTGTGATGTTGTTTGCATCTTGCATATGATTTATTTCTTGTACTGCTTCACATTTGTTTAAACGCCATTTATGATGAGACACTATTAACTTGGCAGAGTGATATTTTTAGCATCTTTCATATGGTGTATACCTTCCATTGCATTTCTTCTAATTTAGTGAAATGTCTTCTGCTTAGTTTACACATCATAGTTCTGGTTATCTCTTCCGTCCTGTTTTTCGTACATATTACATCCTCCTATCATGTGGTTGTCTAACATCAAAGTTCAGTTCGTCTGTATCACGCATCAATTTGTTCTGAAGAACTAAATTGTTATTCGTTTTTCTTGTCGGCTTGACTTAACATGGCACAGAGAAAGAGGAAGAAACACAGAATGGCAGGGAATGGGAACTGGAAGAATCCTGCAGATTCTGCTGGTACTGATGGTGCAATAGAAGGTCAAAGTCCAGCGGAAAATTCTACAAACAGGGTATCCCATGCTACACGAGCTGCAGAAAAAGCCAAACAGAAACAAATAGCTGCCACCAAACAAGCAGAGACAACCCTAGTTCTTGCAACACCTTCCACAGTACTACCAGCTGCACGAGTTACTCGTGCGTCAACTGAGCTAGCAGCACGTTCCCAAGCTCCCTTGCCACCTGACACTACTTCCCAAGCACTCTTGACACAAGACGAGTTGGCAAGATCAGATGAACCTTGTGAGCTTCAACAGCAAGAAGGTAGTTGCTGGAGTCAAGTTACAGTTGCATGCTTCTTTATATGTAGTCTCACAGTTTGATGTACACTAACACTTCCTATGTTCGTTGTTGGACTAGCACCTAGGCGCAAGAGGAAACAAACATCAGGGATAATGCTCGATAGGTTAACTAAATCTAGAGGAGGAAGAATGGAGATCCGTTTTGAGGCAGGTTTAAAAAGGCCACGTGATGCTACAGAGTCAGCCAAGTTAGTATCAGAGGCAGCGGTTGCCGTTAGGTGTCATGTACGTATCCTCCCAACATGGATTCAGTACAGGAATGACAAAGACGAAACCCAGTTCAACACCTTCCTCGACCATTTATCTGTAAGTATGGTTATGTATGGAAACTAGTAATATCGTCTTGCTCTGTCCCATACTTTCTAGGTTGCTGATAATGAGACTCCCATAATTTTCAACAGATGAGGTTCAAGTTGGATAGCCAAGATGATGCAACCAGACAAGCTTGCACCCATGTTTTCAAGTCTGCTCTGCGACAGTATCGGTATAACTTGAGGAAAACTCACTTTGAAGGCAAGGCTAACAGTGAACTTTCCCAAACATCTCCAGTGGAAAATATATCGGATGAAGACTGGAGGGGCCTCGTTAAACACTGGTCTGATCCGAAGTATCAGGTACATTATATATATGTGATCAGATCACATGTTGAAGTCCTATTTACGCATGTGCCACACAAATCTATCTTCTTGTAGGTGAACTGTTCAAAGAACAAGGCCAACCGTACGAAAGTGAAATTCCAACAGACGACAGGATCTCGTAGCTATATTGCACACTGCGAGGCTCTTGTAATTAGCTGTTGTTTCACTCTTTTCGCTGTACCATATTATCAGATCTATATTGACTTGTTCCAAATGCAGAGGAAAGCCCGCAAGGACCAAAAAGTACCTGAACCAAATGCTGTGGAAATCTTCAAGGACTGTCACACCAGCAAGAAGAAGGGCATGACTACACCAGTCAAAGCCGCTGTTGTAAGTCCTTAATCCTCATGCCTTTTAACTACTACTTACTCTGACTTGTGCCTTGAACTGCATGGTTTGCAGCCAATGTCTATTACTCTTTTCAATTTTATACACAATTGTCTTAGCGTATCATTGCACCTTACAAGGTTTAAAAGAGAGGAGTGATGTTCCTTTGATCTTGACCTGTAATCTAGTTCCGTGCTGGACTTGCCCACACAATGTTACAATTGCCTGTTTGTCTGTTCTCAGTTGTTTTGTGATATGAATGATGTCATACTATGCTTACCGTATTATAAACTTCGTCTCTTTATCCTTAGCCCTCAATACAATGTGAAGAAATAGACAATACATTAGCGATGGTACATGGTCATATGTTTGGAACCTGGTTTTATTATGTACTTTGCAATAAAATACAACTAATATTTTACATGGGTTCACCAGAATAAGTTCTGTATATAGACCAAAGCTATTTTGTTTGGTTTTGCTGCCTCCTTAATATCTTCTGTTCTGGTACTACTAATGTAAAAACTCAACTTTTCAGCGAGCTATGGAAAAAATGGTGGAACCGCCACCTTCTGAAGGTGGCGAGGCAACTATAACCGCAATGTCAGCTCTTGCTGCAGTGGGTCAGTACCTGTCCACTAACAGTGCCAAAAGCACGTTCCTGCGTAATACTGGGTTGGTTGTTAAGGCAATCTCGTCCAAACTGCCTCATGATCAAGATATGCAAGCTCAAAACAATGTTGTATCTGCGCTCCAGACACAAGTCCATTCCCTAACAGAGACCCTTTGTGAAACAAGGAGAGACATTGTTCGATGTCGTCAAGATATGCATGGTTTTGAAACCAGACTATCAGACATTTGCTATGTTGTTCAGGAGCCTAGGAGAAATGAAGGCGAAGGTTATGGTGCTCCATCGGACAATACAGCATGAAAACGTAACAGTCAGGTCAAATGAACTGAGCTTCTGAACTTCTGGTGGTGCATTTATCTGCTAGACTGTTAACTTTTATGCCAACCTTCCTTTTGTTTTATAGTTGTAATTTGTTTTGGTGCGATACAAAATTTGTTCTTAACGTGCAGCCACCGGCTGAAGAAAACAGCAAGCCATTTTTGTATAGTGTAGGGTGTTCCCTATATTTGCACTGGTGGCGATCTTTGATGCTGAGTGGATGTAATCCGTGCAATCGCCTTAATAGCCTAGCGTTAGTTTCGGGCTTATTTATTTCCTAGTCTTCTTTTTCCCTGGTTTGCTAGTGGCTGCAACAACCATGGGCCATATACGGACCATGGTAACCTTGACCCTGCTACGGGCCATAGGATCCATGGGTCTCCTACGGGCCGCAATAAATGGGCCTCCAATAGGGCCATAGAATCGGTGGGCCTCGGGCCATCGGATAAACGGGTCTACATGGGCCGTCAATGGGCGTAATTGGTATCGGCCCAGCACGGTAGCGGGCCGTTAACAGGCCGGAGGACAGCAAAGGCTTAATTCTGTCACAGGCATAACGAGTCGTTGATGGGCGGAATATAGGACGGGCTGGAAACGGTGCAACGGGTTAACATGCCAGAAACGGGCCGACTCTTGCCATGGGCCAAATTTGGCCCATTAGGGGAATAGGCCAGTAACGGGCCGTAAGTAATCGAGGGCCGAAAAGGAGCCCAAGAACGTATGGGCCGTCAATAGGCCAATAGCTAACACGGGCTGGAAATGGCCCGTGTGAATCATGGGCCGTTAACGGGTACAAAGAAATTTACTGTTCATTATGGCTAGAGTCACCGTGGGCCTCTAAAGGGCCTAAAGATACGAAGGCCTCATATGGGCCGAAAGACGTCGTGGGCCATACATGGGCCAAAAGTGAAACGGGCTGGTGTTATATTCGACGGCCCACATGACGTTGTTGGGCCGATTTCCGTTAGGCCCTAACGGGCCGTGAGTTACCGGGCCATAAAATGGGCTATTTGTGAAGAGACCATTAACAGGCTTTTCATGGGCCAACCCATTAACTTTTGACCAAGTCAAACGGGCCGGCTTTGTAAGCTAAATGGGCCAGTGGTGGGCCGTCGCACGTGTCGACATATCATAGGCGCCTATCTGACCCACTGACGAGCTGACACGTGTTTCATCCGGCCAATCAGAATTTTACACGTGGAAATTTCCCATTGGTCCGGGCTCTTAACGGGTTATCGGATCCAAAACCCGGCCCGATAGCTTAACGGCGTTCCGGTACGGTGGATGCCACGTGTTTGTCACCCTTGACGTAAGCACATCTGTGACGCACGATTTATCGTCATGGAAGTGGACACTTCCGTGATGATAATTTTGGTAATGTCATGGAACACTTCTACGACAGCACAGGTATGACTATCTTGATTCTGTCATAAAATCGTCATGGATGTACATGCATGACAAAAAATGCGACCTACTGTGACAAACACGTATCATCACGGAAGTGTATTTTTTGTAGTGGTGGCGCGCTGTGGGAAGAGTAAATTGGCAATTTCCATCCCGTGCGTTAAAGTCATTCACGGGCCGTCATTGCAGCGGCCCCAACACTATTGGCTTTACACCACACGCGGGGAAACCGGAAATTGGCCCGAAATCAAGGCCAATGAAGCAGCAACGGGAAAACCTCAAGGGATCAACCCCTTCAGCAACCCTGCTTGTGCACTTATTAGGCCCTACCCCGACGACACTCAGCAGCGCGTTCGGGGCAGGCCCGGGGGCTTCTATCGGTGCAACAAACCCTGGGTCCATTGCCCAGACTGTGCGCAGGCATGGGAACAAGATTGAAGCACCAACTCAAGCCAGATATCGAAGGACCAACCAATTAAGATCGAGCTAGAAGAGTGAGATATCGACAAGAGAAGGGCCTCCCTTGCTGGGCACGCGAGCCCGACAAGGAGAGGGGCCACCACCAGAAGGAAGCAACCAAGGCTCTGCCGGGACTCGCAGGGGCTGAACCACCCCTCCAACCACTCAAGCGCCACCCATGTCGTCAATCAGTGCGGTGTCAAGCCGCAAGATGATTAAGTGGCAGCCATTCGCCACATGGCAGGCATTTCCTACAGAAGAAACCCACAGATGACACCCATCCTGCAATGTGTCAAGAGAATAGGCGCGGAGCTGGCAAGATAGGCCGGCAAGCCTTGCCGGGCGACTAGTGATGTAACACTAAGCGGTGCATTTAATGCACCCCGTCAGCCCGCAGAGTTAGGTATGATAGCACTATTTGCTATCATATCAGTGGATAATGACCACTTTGACATTGTGGTGACCCCTTAATCTATAAAAGGAGGCCCATGGCACTCATAGGAAGGGTTGGAAAGTTGAGGAACCCACAGCACCATACGCGCGTAGTCGCTGCTGCCCTACGGCAAGGCTAGTCGAAAACAGGGCTTTCGTTCGGGCCTGGCCAGCCCATTAGTCCCGGTTCAGTCATGAACCGGGACCCATGGGGGAATTTGTCTCGGTTCGTGAGCCCAGGGGGCCTGCCGGGGCCTCGTGGGCATTGGTCTCGGTTCGTTTCGACCCATTTGTCCCGGTTCTAGGCACGAACCGGGACCAATGGTCGTCGCTCCTAACCGGGACAAATGAGTTGCCTATATATACCCCATCGCCGCAGCAGAGCACTCCATGGTGCTCTGTTTTTTGCTGGCCGGCGAGGGGGAGGGCATTGGGTGCTCTAGCTCACCTCCTATGCACATGAGGTCTTCGATGAAATGCCCGAGCCACGCTAGTTAAGCTTTCTCCTCTCGAAGCTCGACCTCCGAGCTCCATTTTCGCCAAGATTTGTCTAGGTTTATATTAGCGGTCCGTCACGCCTTGTCCCCGTCTTCACCGCCGTCGATCGCCCGCGCCGAACTTGTCGCCGGCACCACCGTGGTGAGCCTCTTGGTCTTATCTTCTTTCTGAAAGAAAAAAATTCTTACTTTACATAGATACTTGTCTAATTTTCTTACTTTTGACACACATAATTATATATAATGCACGCAGATGAACCGGCAATGGATGTACGGTGACAGACACACCTCCGAGTACATTAAGGGCGTGCATGATTTTCTCGAAGTGGCTGAGGCAAACAAGCAGAATGGTTTTATGTGTTGTCCATGCCCCTAAATGTGGGAATACGAAGTCTTACTCTGACCAGGAAATCCTTCACACCCACCTGCTTTACAAGGGTTTCATGACACACTATAATGTTTGGACGAGGCACGGAGAAATAGGGGTTATGATGGAAGACGGCGAAGAAGAAGAGGACGATGACAACTATGTGCCCCCTGAATACGGTGATGCTGCTGAAGATCAAGAGGAACCAGACGATGTGCACGATGATGCTGCAACGGGGGAAGATGCTGAAGATCAAGAGGAACCAGACGATGTGCCCGATGATGATGATCTCCGCCGGGTCATTGTCGATGCAAGGACGCAATGCGAAAGTCAAAAGGAGAAGCTGAAGTTCGATCGCATGTTAGAGGATCACAAAAAAGGGTTGTACCCCAATTGCTAAGATAGCAACACAAAGCTCGGTACCGTATTGGAATTGCTGCAGTGGAAGGCAGAGAATGCTGTGCCTCACAAAGGATTTGAGAAGCTACTGAAAATATTGAAGAAGAAGCTTCCAAAGGATAACGAATTGCCCAACAGTATGTACGCAGCAAAGAAGGTCGTATGCCCTCTAGGATTGGAGGTGCAAAAGATACATGCATGCCCTAATGACTGCATCCTCTACCGCGGTGCGTACAAGGATTTGAACGCATGCCCGGTATGCGGTTCATTGCGGTATAAGATCAGACGAGATGACCCTGGTGATGTTGACGGCGAGCCCCGCAGGAAGAGGGTTCCTGCGAAGGTGATGTGGTATGCTCCTGTAATACCACGGTTGAAACGACTATTCAGAAACAAAGAGCATGCCAAGTTGATGCGATGGCACAGAGAGGACCGTAAGAAAGACGGGAAGTTGAGAGCACCCGCTGACGGGTCGCAGTGGAGAAAAATCGAGAGAAAGTACTGGGCTGAGTTTGCAGGTGACCCAAGGAACGTATGGTTTGCTTTAAGCACGGATGGCATTAATCCTTTCGGGGAGTAGAGCAGCAATCACAACACTTGGCCCATGACTCTATGTATGTATAACCTTCCTCCTTGGATGTGCATGAAGCGGAAGTTCATTATGATGCCAATTCTCATCCAAGGCCCTAAGCAACCCGGCAACGACATTGATGTGTACCTAAGGACATTAGTTGAAGAAATTTTACAGCTGTGGAATGGAAACGGTGTACGTGCGTGGGATGAGCACAAACAGGAGGAATTTAACCTGCACGCGTTGCTCTTTGTAACCATCAACGATTGGCCCGCTCTCAGTAACCTTTCAGGACAGACAAATAAGGGATACCATGCATGCACGCACTGTTTAGTTGACACCGAAAGTATATACCTGGACAAATGCAGGAAGAATGTGTACCTGGGCCATCGTCGATTTCTTCCGACCAACCATCAATGTCTAAAGAAAGGCAAGCATTTCAAAGGCAAGGCAGATCACCGGAAGAAGCCCGCCATGTGTACCGGTGATCACGTACTTGCTATGGTCAATGATTTACACGTAATCTTTGGAAAGGGTCCTGGCGGACTAGCTATTCCGAGTGACGCTGAGGGACACACACCCATGTGGAAGAACAAATCTATATTTTGGGACCTACCCTACTAGAAAGACCTAGAGGTCCGCTCTTCGATCGACGTGATGCACGTGACGAAGAACCTTTGCGTGAACCTGCTAGGCTTCTTGGGCGTGTATGGGAAGACAAAAGATATAGCTGAGGCACGGGAGGACCTGCAGCGTTTGCACGAAAAAGACGGCATGCCTCCAAACCAGTATGAAGGTCCTGCTAGCTACGCTCTTACCAAAGAAGAGAAAGAAATCTTCTTTGAATGCCTGCTTAGTGTGAAGGTCCCGACTGGCTTCTCGTCAAATATAAAGGGAATAATAAATATGCCAGAGAAAAAGTTCATCAACCTAAAGTCTCATGACTGCCACATGATTATGACGCAACTGCTTCCGGTTGCATTGAGGGGGTTCTACCGGAAAACGTCTGATTAGCCATTGTGATGCTATGTGCATTCCTCAATGCAATCTCTCAAAAGGTGATCGATCCAGAAATCATACCAACGCTAAGGAGTGATGTGGTGCAATGCCTTGTCAGTTTTGAGCTGGTGTTCCCACCATCTTTCTTCAATATCATGACGCACGTCCTAGTTCATCTAGTTGACGAGATTGTCATTCTGGGCCCCATATTTCTACACAATATGTACCCCTTTGAGAGGTTCATGGGAGTCCTAAAGAAATATGTCCGTAACCGCGCTAGGCCAGAAGGAAGCATCTCCATGGGCCATCAAACAGAGGATGTCATTGGGTTTTGTGTTGACTTCATTCCTGGCCTTAAGAAGATAGGTCTCCCTAAATCGCGGTATGAGGGGAGACTAACTGGAAAAGGCACGCTTGGAGGGGACTCAATAATATGCAGGGACGGATATTCTTGGTCTCAAGCACACTACACAGTTCTACAGAACTCTACCTTGGTGACCCCGTATGTCGATGAACACAAGAACAGTCTGCGCTCCAAACACCCGGAGCAGTCCGACGACTGGATTACATGTGAACACATTAGGACTTTCAGTAGTTGGTTGGAAACACGTCTTAGAGGTGACAACACTGTTTGTGATGAGCTGTACTTGTTGTCCAAGGGACCATCTTCGACTGTATTGACTTATAAAGGATACGAGATAAATGGGAATACATTTTACACGATCGCCCAAGATCAAAATATCGCCAACCAAAACAGCGGCGTTCGCTTTGATGCAGCAACCGAGAGGGGAAATGACACATATTATGGTTACATAGTGGACATATGGGAACTTGACTACGGACATGATTTTAAGGTCCCTTTGTTTAAGTGCAAATGGGTCAATCTGTCAGGAGGCGGGGTACAGGTAGACCCATAGTACGGAATGACAACAGTGGATCTGAACAATCTTGGGTACCCTGACGAACCGTTCGTCCTAGCCAATGATGTGGCACAGGTTATCTATGTGAAGGACATGTCTACCAAACCGAGAAAAAGAAAAGATAAGGAAGCGAATACATCATACGATGAGCCAAAGCGCTACATAGTTCTTTCAGGAAAAAGGGACATCGTGGGAGTGGAGGGCAAGACAGACATGTCTGAAGATTATGAAAATTTTCATGAAATTCCTCCCTTCAAAGTCAAGGATGACCCAAGCATCCTGATAAACGATGAAGATTATCAATGGTTTCGGCGCAATAAGCAAAGGACACAAGCGAAGAAAAAGTGAAGACTTTCTTTCCACAACTATTATGATGATACCATGCCAACTTTCAACCTTTTCGTAGTTCATTTGAAATGCCTGTTGTAACAGATCAGTTTCCGTATGAAACCCTGATATCTCGAAACATATTGTCCGTTTTGTACACGAAGTGCATCCAGTTTTTGCCGTAACCCTCTCAACTTTTCAGCACATGCTATGTGGGTGAAATGATGATACCATGCCAACTTTCAACCTTTTCGTAGTTCATTTGAAATGCTTTTCAATTTCAGGGTCTTATAGCTCAAAAAATCAGTAAATGCATGAAAAATAACAAATGAAGATAGAAAGGGTTGAAAATTGATGATGTGGCTTTGAATGTTGCATTTTGAACACACAAGAAGTCCGGAGTTGTAATAAGTTATTAAAAATAAAAGAGAGGCGCAATGCTCACCTGCACGTTGCTTAGCTTCAGGCCTTGAGGAAATAGTGTAGACTGCACGGAGCTATGTGTAGTTTTCGTCCAAAACCCTCATAGCTCCGTGCAGTCTACACAACTTCGTCAAGGCCTGAA